>NC_092875.1:148825355-149125355 GCF_028372415.1 Notamacropus eugenii | reverse complement strand
TTTAAATTCATATTACAAGTAAGGCACTGTGCTAAGTACCAGGGACACAAAGAAAGGCAAAAACACTTTCCCAGACCACATTCTAAACAAACAAAGAAAAAAACTGACATTCTAATAGGAGAGACAAACAACTATGTACATCCAAGACACCTACAGGATATCTAAGAGATGAATTGAGTACTTATCAAAATTCATTAATTCCTTAAAGTCCACTTAACAAATTTAATTAACTCTGGACAATCCCCTAAGCCAAATCCCTTCTCCAGTCCTTTCAGGATCTAACAACTGATTATGCCTTCTCTTTCTCTGGCATCAGTCTGATCCAAACCAAATTCAATAAGCATTTATGAAGCACCTATATAGGGAGACAGCATGCTATAGTGGAAAGACCACTGACTCTAGAGTCAGAGGACTGGGATTCTATTCCCACCAATGATGGATGATATGTAACCATGGGCACATCACTGAACCTCACTTTCCTATAAAATGAGGGAATAAACTAGATTAAGTCTGATAACCACTTCCATCTCTAAAGGAATGAACCCAGGATACGATGTGCCAGGGATACTAGGACACTAGACTTACAAAGACAAAAAAGAAAAGTCCCTCCTTTCATGATAACTGGTGGCACAGTGGAGAGAGTGATGGAATTGGAGTCAAGAAGCCCTGATTTCAAATCTGGCCTTGGACATTTACTACCTATGTGACTTAATCTCTTTTCCTCAATTTCCTCAATAGTAAAATGGGGATAACACAATCACCTTGTGTTGCTGGTTAGTTTTTTCAGTCATATCTGACTTTCTGTTGACCCCATTGGGATTTCTTGGTAAAGATAAAGGAGTGGTTGGTCATTTCCTTCTGCAGCTCATTTGACAGATAAGGAAATTGAGGCAAACAGGGTTAGTTAAGTGACTTGCCCAGAGTCACACAGCTAGTAAGTGTTTGAAGCAGATTTCAACCTGGAAAATGGGTTTTCCTGACTCCAGGATTCTATCCACTGGTAGAGGAATGACATGATCAGAATTGTGCTTTAGGAATGTCCATTTGGCTAGTGTTTATAAAATGGACTGGAGAGTACTTCCTTAACTATATGAACATTGCTTGTCCCCAAAAGAAAAGTCTGATATTCCTTTTCTAAGGGAAATCTGGGTCAACCAACCCAAGTAAAGAAAGACTACAATCACTAATCCGCAAATGCTGCACCCACAGCCTGGAAAAGAACTTTGGGAATAGAGAACACACAACCCTACTATGTTTAACCTCAAGCAACCAGTATGAGAATCCATTTCTACCTTCATTTTGCTACAGGGAAACCAAGGCTCACAGTGACACACCTATGCCTGATTATGCAAACCTGGATACTGAGTTTGCCTCAATTAATAATAGAACAGCAAAAGAATAGCAAAAACTAAAGTTAACCTTGAGAATCTGACTCTAATCTGGCATCCTTTGGAAACTCCTAAGGCAAACATCACATTGGCTCCTATAAATCCTGAACTGTGGGGTGGGGAAGAAATCAACAGGCCATGACATGTTTACATGTTTATTAGAATAGTTTTTGCTTCACTCTTTGGACAGTTCCTGTCTGTTTTCAATTACTCAATTACCCTTTCTAAATAAAGTTTTCAAAGCTAAAAATTTCCACTTAACCAAACCATCTCACATCATCATCATCATTCCAGGCACTTAAGCTGTTGGAACTGGTTCCATCCTGCAGAAGCAATGTGACAAGGGCACAGATTTCTCTTAGCAGATGGTTTTCTAACACCATGAAAAAATATATAAATCTGTACAATATCAACTAGTAATATGTGTAGCCAATGTTTCCCCTGCTCTATAAGAAGTGGGAAACTGATATTATCTTGGAAGGAAATGAAAAGCTGACATGAGGACTTGGAGAGTGGGGGGCAGGGCCAGGGAGGAGGGGTGTGCTAAGCCCCTACCATTATTACAAAGCTGTCTTGACAACAACCTTGGTTCAGGATTTAAGATGGATTGACTTTGACCATTCCCAGATGACTCAAAAAACTGTCACAAACAAGCTGGTTCTGACCAGCTTCAGAGAGCTGATTTTTAAATCTCGAGTGTGATCATTTGCACCTTACACTGAAGATAAGGATTTGACTTACTGTCTTGTTGATTGGCTAAACTTTAGAAAGAAATGGAGACAGTTTTAATCATGCAGATTAAACTTGTAAATGTATCTGAAAAGTTAGCAATCTCTTTGTCACTTCATCCAGACTAACCCCTTCATTTTACAGAGAAGGAAACTGAGGATTGAGAAGCTAAGTGACTTGTTCAAGATTACATAGAGATGGCAATCATACAGCTGAAAACGAATTCAAGCCAGCTGTGACTCTCATTCCAGAACTCCTTCCACTATACCATATTGGCTCTGAATTCAGGCATTTAATCAGCTACTGAAGTACATATTCTTTCCATCAGTGAGAGGAACTCAACCTCTCTCAACCCTCTCCAAACAGATTCTTTCTGTTCCTGTATATAGTATCAAAGACAGAACATAAGCTATTGCATGAGTCAGTCAATCAACAAGAATTTATTAAGTGCTTATTTGTGCTAGGCATGGTGCTGAGTGTTGGGGTCTTTTTATTGTCATCGAGTTATTTTAGTAGTGTTCAACTCTCTGTGACCCCATTTTTGGTTTTCTTGGCAAAGATAATGGATTCAAGTTTGAACTCAGGTCCTCCTAACTCCAAGGTCTGCACTTTAATCACTATGCCAACTAGCTACCCCAGTGTTGGATACAAAGGCAAAAAATCGGTCCTTTATCTCAAGGAGCTCCCACGCAAACAATTACATTTCCAATGTAAATGGGAAGCATTATCAGAGGGAAAGTTAGCAGTGGAGGGGATGGGAGAGAGGACTGGGAAAGGCCTCTGCAGAAGGTGGGATCTGAGTTGTCTCGCACATGATTTCAGGAATGTGAAGCTCATTACTTGGGGGAAGAAAAGTTCAGATTATCGCAATATTCTCATATGGGAGAAAGAGAATGATGAAATATAAGCAGAAATAGAGAAGATGAGAGGAGGAAGTTCATAGAGAAGAAGGAGAAAGGAATGACTTTCAAGTATTTGAACTCATCCTGCTTGGCCTCTGAAGTGAGAACTAAGAGTACAGGGGTGAACATTACAAGAGAGATTTCAGCTAAATGTAAAGAAAAGTTTCCACCAGTTAGAGCAGTATAAAAATGGAATAGTCTAGGGATCTTCAAGCAAAGTCTGAAGGATCCCTTGTCAGGGATGATGGAGACAGAATTTAATATCTGGACAGGATTTAGACTAGAGCATGTCTAAGGTCCCCCATCACTGTGCAATTCTGATCCTCTGATGTGGTTCAATTTCCTTTAAAAAGCAATCAGGAAATACTGAAAACCATCCCCGACTTTTCAAAACAGTGACAGAAATTTTAAACTGTAGGCCACCTCCACCCAGGGAGTTTTTGCCATCACCTCAGATCATTTCTTTGGCTGTAAATGTGTGGGTTTTTTTTCCTATCTCCAGAATGCAATCTGAGGCATCAGTTCCTGCCCTTTTTTTTAACCTCATAGCAATAAACATAGAAATCTGTGGCTTTTGTATAAGAGGCTCAGGAAATATCTAAAGATCAACTACTTAAAAACATGAAAACAGAAAAATTTCCATTAGGGGCAGGTCAGCCCAGTATTCTATATCTTAAAAAAATCAAGGGACAGAGAATCTCAAAACCAATTAGCAAAGATTTAAGTTTCTACTGTGCTCTTGGACTCTTAGAGTTAGAAGAAAATAATCATTTATTACATGCTCATCATAGGCCTGACTCTATGCTAAGTTTACAATTTTTATTTCATGTGATCCCCATCATAACCCTGAGAAGAAGGTGCTTGTTATTTGTGGTTGTTCAGTCATGTCTGAATTTTCAAGACTGTCAAAGATACTGGAATGGCTGACCATTTCCTTCTCCTGCTCATTTTGCAAAACAACTGAGGCAAATATGGTAAAGTGACTTGTGCGGAATCCCACAACTAGTAAGAGGTTGAAGCTAGATTTAAACTCAAGAGCATGAATCTCTCTGATTTCAAGCTCAGTGATCGTACCACTGTGCCACCTAGCTGCCCCCCTATTACTACACATTTTACAGTTGAGGAAACTGAGGCAGACAAAGGTTAAGTGACTTGCCCAGGTTCACACAGCTAGCATGTGTCTGGAGCCAGATTTGAACTAAGGACTTCTTGACCCCAGGCCCATGCACCACTAGCTGTCTTTAAAGGGACCTAAGAGGTCAACAAGGCCAACCTGAAGCACTAGTCCCCTTTACAACATCTGTAACAAATAGCTCTCCAACCTCACCTATGCTGCAAAAAGACATGTTCATTCCCCTTCACATTAACCCTAGAGGTGAGGAACTTGTATTTATTCTCAGGCAGTGCTAATATACTCGTTAATTTTGTTGAGCTGTGTTTTTCCCCCTCTCCCTTTTCTTTGTTCATTATTACAAGAAATGGTTTCTGGATAGAGGATAGAGATATATTTAGAAATCATGGGGATGTAAAAACAAAGGGTATTAAAAACATTTTTTTAAAAGAATCTTTTTTAAAAAGTCAACAAATTAGCCCTAAAGGTAGAGATTCATTCTTTTGTTCTAAATTTTTATTCCTGCTAAATGTTCCACTAGTCAAGTCAACAAGCATTTCTTAAACATTAATTATGTGCCAGGTTAACTGCCAGAGATTAAAAAATAACCAAAAAGAAAAACAATCCCTGCCCTTAAGGAGTTTATATTCTAAGGGTGGGAAGGTAACACATAAAAGGGAACTGAAAAGCTGGAGACGGGGAAATGGAGATGGAGATGACCAAGTGGAGTGAAAGCTAATGAGTCAGAAGCAAAGCCAGGAGAGGTATGAAGTATGGCCCTTCGTCAAAACTGTGACTGTATTACTAACCTCCCAGTTACTGTTAATAATAATAATAACACTTTTACAGTCTCATATGATCCTCACAACCATCCTGAGAGATAAGTGCGAATGTTATCCTCATTTAAAGCTGAGGAAACTGAGGCATTAAATAACAGATATTCAAATTCAGGTCTCCTACCTCCAAGTTCAGGGTTCAATTCACAGCTGTATTGCTAATTACCTTGTTGTAGTCTATCTATTCCATCTCCCTAATTAGATAGTCAACCTCTTAAGATTATGGAACATGTTGTATCTCTTTATACCAGCATTTGGATGCTGCAAGCCTTGCAGTTGAGAGCCCATGGCTGAAACCCTCATTTAACAGGTAAGGAAACTGAGGGCCACTTAGGATAAAAGAGCTGATCAAAATCTTATAGCTAATTATTGGAGAAGCCAAAATGAAAACCCAAGTCTTCTGACCCCTAGAACAATACTCTCCATCACACCACAGTCATCAGACTTTGGGTCTTTCCTCAATAAGCATTTTTCATTGGAACAAAGATTTTATGCAATTTTTCAACCCTGTGGAGCAGCTGGTGTTAGCATTATGCCCATTTTATACATTGGGAAACCAAAGCTTAGAACAGTTAACTGACCTGTTGAGAGTAACATCACTAGTGAGCAACTGAGGCAAGATTTGAAGATCTGCCTGACTCCAAGTTCAATGGATTATCTACCATACTATGCTGAAACTCCCAGACAATGTCCTGTCAAAGAAAAATATAAAATCTTTCCCTTTTTCTGAAACTGTCAATGGTATGTACAAATTATACCACCCCAAGCACTATGGAAAACCGCATCATATACTGTCTTTGGAATGAAAACAATGAATCAGTACAAATCTCCAGGAAAAAAAAGAAGAATATCTTGAGAAATAAAAGATCAAAGTTTGAATCAATGCCAGAACCCAGACTGTCTGCACTATTTATTGGAGGAATTACTAAAAGTAACTGAAAATAGAAATGCCTTTTTTTAAAGAAGGAACAGTAATCACATTCTGTCAGTAATTTATTATTAGCAAATATCCTCTGACTAAATTTATATTCCAACCTGTCCATCTCTATATAAATAACATTTCTATAACAAAGTTTTATGAAACATTTTGCTCATAATAACCCTTTGTGTTAGGTACTACAAGTGTCTCCCATTTTATAGGGAAACTGAGACTTGGAGAGTTTAAGTGACTTGTCTCATGTTAAGAAGGTAGAAAATTTTGGAGATGAAATTCTGGAAAATTAATGTTCTTGTTCAGTCGTTTTCAGTCATGTTCGACTCTGTGACCCCATCTGGTGTGTTCTTGACAAAGATACTGGGGTAGTTTGTCATTTCCTTCTCTAGGTCATTTTACCGATGAGAAAACTGAGGCAGGCAAGGTTAAGTGACTTGCCCAGGGGCCAAACAGTCAGTAAGTGTCTGTGACTAGATTTGAACTCAAGCAGATGAGATTTCCTGACTCCAGGCCCAGCACTCTATCCACTGCATCAATCTTATTGGCTTATTTGGTTGCTATGCCTCTCCATTAGCTTCTTCTGAGTTTTTCATTCACTGAAATACTCAGGTCTTTATTTTTTTCCACAAGGACTACTGTCTAACCACATCTCATTCATATTGCACATAGGACTTCACATTTATCCCTGTTAAATTTCATCTTTATACAGGATTCTCCATGACACTGGTAAAAAAAAAAAATCTTTGGTAAGCCAGTGTCCTCTCATTTTTGTATAAATAATGAAAGGATCAATGAGCAAAGTTGTGTCTGTGATTATAGCTATGAAGTACCCTCATGTTATTTTAATGTAGACCCTGTCTAAATGAATAAGGATCCTATCTACACAGCAAAATCCCCAAGATACTCCTATTTGCACAGGGCAATATGCTAGCCAAGGGACAGTGTGATATGGAGAGTAGATGGCTGGTCTTTGGAGTCAGAAAGTCTTGGATTAAAGTCTTGCTAGTGACATATAATTAATGGCTGTGTTATCCTGAAGCCACTTCATCTCTCAGAGCCCCAGGCACCTCTCTAAGACTATAAGTTATAGATAAGTTGCTGATTTACAACTGTAGAGGAAGTTTCTATATCATGGAGTTTCTTATGCTAATGAAATAACAAGTATAGAAAAATGCTGTTGTTGGGTTTTTTTTAACATTGAGTCTCAGAACACCACAAGTCTTCTCAATTAAATTCATGGTTTTTCAAAACGAGATTGGATTAAACGTTCACAATGGAAAAGCAAAGTGGATGAAAATCCACATTGCATAGAATTATTACATTCATCTGGATGGAAAGTTCATTGAATCAGCCAATTAATACATATATCTTGAACAGGAACTACAGACATAAAATGATAGAAGCCCAGAAGATATCAGGAAAAATATGGACTACATTACCTTTTGGAAATTATACAGTATTTTCTATAATTACAAGCTGCTCTCTGGGAATCTTGCAACATGATGTCAAAATAATGACCCAAAGCTCAATGGAGAGATTAAGATGTGTAAGAGAGGAGCAGGCTGCAGAAATATTGGTAATGATGATTTATGTATAAGAAATTACATGAAACAATCATGACTATCTAAGTCCAGAAAGGGAGATAGATTGCTCACATAACAAAAATGAAGGATAATAAATGGATGGTCCAGTTATTGCACTGCTATCCATGAGATGGTAAAATGCCTAAAGGAACATCCCCCAGTAGTTAGTGTGATGTAGTGGAAAGAGTTCTATTTCTGGAGCAAGAGAATTTGGTATGGGTCTTGGTTTCACCAATTACTATTCATGTGCCTGAGCAATTAACAACTTCCTTGGGAGTCAATTTCCTTGTCTTTAAAATGAGAAGATGGGGCTACATGGACTCTATAGTGATCATTTTCATCACTAAATCTATGATCCCATGGTCCTCTGAGTTATGAGGGGACAAGAATAGTACAGAATGAAAAAATATGGAAGGGATTCCATCAAAACTCGTGAAAGAAATACCTAAAGGAGTGAGATAATGGATCCATCAAAATTTCAAAATATAAATTATATTTTATTGTTCAATTCTATGAGGAATCTTTTGTGTCTTAATTCTATCTTAGAATTCATTATCTATTCCTCTCAGTTTCATACCATTAATAAATCTGCTAAGTATGCCAGTGCCTTCATCCAAGGCATTGATACAATTTGTGAAAGGAACAGGACCAAGGACAGATCCTTGGGGCTCTCTACCAGAAACATACCTCCTAGTTAACAATGGTCCACTAATCAATACTCTTTTGGGTTGATTATTCAGTCATTTTTGAATGCTCCTACCTCTGTAATTTGATCTTTATCTCATGTTCACAAGACTCCGACTGAACGTATTCATGAATGTCTTGCCATTTATGTCTATGGCAACAGTTCCCAACCAAAATATCAGACCTTCCCATTGCCCTCCCCCATAACATTATACTTGTACTTTAGAATTGATTGAGATAACACCAAATAACAAAAACTACTATGAATTCAGTAGGTGAATTTATATTTTACTTATCACAATATAATCTACATATATTTGAAGAACAGCAATACATATATAGGTATTATTCATTCTGCTTACAGAAGATATGTTTGCTTAGTTATGAGATGACACATAGATTCACAAAGCCCTTGAAATAACTTTTTGCCCCCCCCCTCCTCTAGTGGGGAACCACTGGGAACCACTATGCTATGACAATCCCCTGCCCTGCCAAACAAGTAACCCTGCCCAAAAGAGAAATTAAAGTAGTCTGGTATGATTTGTTCTTGATGAAGTCATGCTGGCTCGTAACAGGAGCTTTTTCTTCTTAGTGCTTGCATAAAACAGTGTGTTCTAGATTTTTGTCATGAATGGAAGTCTACATTTTGTTCCCTTATTTTACTGGAAAATCCACCTTATTTTTAAAAAGCAGGATAACATTTACCCATCTCCAATCCTTTTGCATATTTGCTGTTTTCCAGGATTTTTCAAAGTAAGATAGCAGTCCTCACAACTAGGAGGGCAATTGATAGAGTGCTGAGCCTGGAATCAAGAAAACCTGAATTCAAACCCAGCTTCAGATATTTCCAAGCTATGTGATTATAGAAAAGTCATGTAACTTTGGCTTGCCTCAGTTTCCTCATCTGTAAAATGAGAATAATAAAGCTGTTGTGAGGATCAAATGAGGTAATATTAGTAAAGTGTTTTGCAAATGTTGAAGCATAATATAAATGCTAACTATTATTATCTGTAAATTCCCTCTACAACCTGGGATACAGATAAAATTACATCAGTGACTTGACATGTCATTATTTCTCTGATGGCATGGTCTTCTTTGGCAGCAAAGGATGAACACACTAATGGTATGGTAATATGACAGATATTAGTACTTAAGCATTCAAACAAGCAGAGGTTATCACAAAGACTTCAATTTGACTTTTAAAGAAGCACATTGAAAAATAGACTGTTCAGTTATTAACAAAAGCAAAAGCAGGGGAAAAATGCTCATTTTTCTCTAGTGGATTCCTAAAGGCAAAACTAGAATGAAAATTCTGTATAGAGACTCTCTCTAGTGGGTTCTTGTAGATGCAAATGGCTCCCCAAATCCTGGGCAAAGCCCTCACCATTCAAATTGCAGCACTTCCTTCTGGGGCTACTCCCCCAACTCATGCTTGGATTGGAGAATCTCTACAGAGGTTCCAGGCAAACACAAAGATCCCCCAATTTGTCCCAGGTCAGCCGCCACAGTGCAGCACTCCCTTTGAGCACTCCACTCTCATTTTGGAAAGCACATGTTGCCAAAGGTAAGCTCATAGCTCATGGTTATGAGAAGTTCTTTTCTCCCATTGTGGAGTATCAGAGTCAGACACAACTGAAAATAACGGAACAATAGACACTACACCATAGGTCAGATCAGCCCTCATCTCTGCTGGAGGACCTAACCAACACAACAGAAAGTTCTGACATCATATATAAAGACCACTACTGGCAGAGTGTATACTCAAAGAAGCAGATGATGACACAGAGGAGAAAAAATTTCTGAGTCTTGGTAAGAGGTGAATTTCTAGGGAGAGAATTAAGGAGAGGAAAGCATCTTGCCTTATAGGTGACTGGAACGGATTCAGAGGTTTCAGAGCTGCATCCAGGTGACAAAAGTAAGAAAACAAAATGAATGAAAGGACAGTAAGTGTACTTACCAAGTGGTTCTGATTGGTGAGAATTCACCCTATCATGCCCCATCTCCAACCTACCATGTTACCTTCCATTCACCTCCTTGCCATAATACCTCCTCTCCAGCCTGCACCTCTAACCAGGACTCAGGTCCCACCCCCCTGACCCTGGACTCTGATTGGTGAACATTCATCTTGGTAGCCCAGCATGGAACTTCCCAACCATCAATCTTTATTTCCAATCAAAAGTCAAGTTCCCACTGATACTCGTATACCTTACCCTTCCAGTGCCTAGAGTACTAGGCCTCTAATCAGGATGATCTAAGTTTAAATCAGATCTCAGATATTTACTAGCTGTGTGAATGTAATGTTAATGAAATGTAAGATCTTCCTTGACCATTAATAGGCCTCACATGGAGCCTTGGCTCAAAGCCAATTAGGCTCTGGGCTACAGGGATTCTCACACTTTCTCAATTAAGTTCTGATTTCCAAGCTTCTCTAAGCCAATCAAGTGCTCATTCTTTGATTGGAAACAGTACATATTGTATTGTTTGGAGGGAAAGGTGTGCATGGAGAGAGAAGCAGGCTGAGAGAAAAACAGGCACAGGGAAGAACTTGCCTAGGGGAACTTGCTCTTAAGCAGACTTGAGAGAAATGTCTATGCTTCCTGGACTGGTGATGAGTACCTTACTAAATCTTGCTTTCTGGTATCCCAATAGGGATGTTCCAAATAAATATTTTGGTTTTGTCTTGGAGAAGGAGAGTTTGTTATATTTTGTGAACCAGCCATGGAGATATGCATGTATATTCATAGCAGCTGCTATGGATATCAATCACATTGGCATTACAGTGAACCTAGGCAAGTCACTTAACCTCTGTTTGCATCAGGGTCCTCATCTGTAAAATGGGCATAATAACAGCACTTTTCCTTCCAGGGTTGTTGTGAAGATCAAATGAAATAATAATTTCGTTATTATTCGTTATTCAGCACGTAGTAAGCACTGCTAGTATTATTATAATCAAATCAATCCTACCATTCCTAGGAAGAACATGCCAATCATTTGCCCTCTAGCTCCAAACACTATTTGTGATTTCTTTATCTGAAACTCTCCTCTTAACCACTATTCCTCTTTAACTGTTGTTATCCCCTATTTTTAGAAGTAAGCTTCTTGAGGGCAGAGACTGTATTACTTGCTTCTATTTGTATCCCTTCACACTTAGCACAATGCCTGACACATAATTAATGCTTAAGAAATGCTTTTTCATTTATTCATTCATTCATCTAATGAAAATACGAAGGCTTAGGCAGGAAGCTGAAGTCCTTCAGTCATGTCCAACTCTTTCTGATCCCTTGGACCATAACATGCCAATGCTGTCCATGGGATTTTCTTGGCAAAGATACTGGAGTAATTTGCCATTCCCTTCTCCAGTGAATTAAGGCAAACAGAAGGTAAGTGACTTGTCCAGGATCACACAGCTAAGTGTCTGAGGCCAGATTTAAACTTAGGTAGATGAATTTTCCTGGCTCCAGGTCCAGCACTCTGAGTTAACTGTGCCACCTAGATGCCCTATTAACCCAATTGCCTCCCATCTATTCTGTATATATCTTGAATGTACTTAGTTATTTACATTTATCTCCTATTAGAAGGTGAACTCCTTGAGAGCAGGGTCTATTTTTGTCTCTCTTTATTCCCAATGTTTAGCACAGTGCCTGGCACATAGTAGGTAATTAAGAAATTACTTTTGAGTGACTAACATACACTGCACTGAAGAAAATATCTAAAGGACCAAAGAGCCATATTAGAAGTTGAAGGAAAGATAATCCTTCTGACCTCATTGCTTGTTCACCTACCTGGGACTTCCTGCCCTTGAATAGGTTTGGCAACCACCTGAGTGGAGGAGGAAAGGCTTTCCTTAGGGCTTTAGGTCTGAGGGTGTGTGGGTGTGTAAGCCTTGTGCTGAAACAACTTCTCTTACCAGCTAATTGATGGAATGCCATTGAATGAGCAGAGTGAAGACAGAACCCAAAATGTTGTACTTTTACTTACAGACAGAGAACTATGGTTGACAGAGTAAAGGATTCTATGTTCATTTGCCTATGTGCCATGGACTGGGCTATATACCTTGTGGCAGAGGAAAAGATAACTAGGACACTCATTTTCCCTTTCCTCATGAAGCTTACAGTGCACTGAAAGGAACAGAACATATATCCAGATAGCTCTAATACAAGGAAGCTAGTTGGGGTAGTGGCCACCTAGACCACTATGATCTATGCATCACAAGTGTGATAGTAATGGACTATTAATATGCAATCTCTAGCCACTAGGTGGTGCTGTGGAGAGCACTGATCCTGGAATCAGGAACTCATCTTCCCTGAGTTCAAATCTGGCTTCAGACAATCACCACCTGTGTGACCCTGGGCAAGTCACTTAAACCCATTTGCTCATTGTCTCATTTGTACAATGATATGGAGAAGAAAATGGCAAACCATTTCAGTATCTCTGCCAAGAAAACCCCAAATGGGGTCACAAAAAGTTGGAGTCACAAATGACTGAACAAGAGTTAATAACTACCATGAGAGTAGTACCATGGCAAGAACCATGGGAGTTGGGGAAAGGAGGGAAAATTTCCTTCCAACTAGGAAGATTGAAATAGACTCAGGACCATAGAATCACAAGTTTAGAGTTGAAAGATCTTAGAGACCACTTAGTCCTTTATTTTAAAGATGAGGAAACTGGGGCTCAGAGAGGCAAAGGGACTTGACCAAGGCCATGAAGGTAGTGGCAGAGGCAGTATTCAAATGCAGATCTTCTGACTCTGGAGTCAGTGTTTTTCCTATTCCACCACATTTGTGTTGGGTCTTGAAAAAGGGTTTGATTTTGACATGAAGAGATGAGCTATGTGAGGAGAAAGGGGGAAAATCTATACAGAGGAAAAGGCTATGAGCAGGAGTGTGGAGGCAGATCTTTGTAAGGTGTGTTCTGGCAACTGTGAGGAGACTGGGTAGGAGAAATTAGAGAGTATTCAGAAGAGAATAATGGGAGATATGCTGGAAATATACACTGAACTGGGACCTTAATGAACCCTGAATGCCAGAGGACAGAGGTTGGACCAACCAATACCCACCAAAGAGGTTGTTTTAAAGATCATGGTATGTGGTTTTTCATGAATTCTATATACGTGTGTATGTGTGTTTGTATATGTTTTAGAAGAGAGCAGGTCAAACTGAATCATATTATCTCACCACTACTCAGTAGAGCAAGATATGAGGATGACTACACAAACAATAAAGCAGAGACACAGATATAGTATTAAACCAAATTAAAGGTAACTAACAGCCCTCAAACCCATCAGTGAGTTAAGGGGATGTCTACTCCAAACATGGGGATGGTGGAATGGGTAGATGAGAAAAATCTATGCCAATGGCTACAAAGGTGGCTGAAGTAGGTACCAGGGAGAGCTTAGAGCTTAGTCAGACATTGAAGACTCAAAGTCACCTACTACATACTGGAAAAGAGAGTGAGGCTGACAATTGTGCACAACTCTGCCTCACTTAAATTAGACTCATGAGCAAGTCAAGATATCACCCCATGATGTCACTGCTCCTCCTCGAAAAAGAATGATGAACAACAAACAATCCAATGGTAAAACTAAGATTAGAACCCAAGTCTATGACTTGTTCATCTAGAGAAACACACACACACACACACACGATACAATATGCTTTCTTGGTTCTGGGTCACTGTTATTCTAACAACCCTGATTGTTTCCATCATGATCTAAAATAAAATTTCTTCATAATGATGCTTGATTATAATATAGCCTTGGACATCAGTGTCCTTTGTTTTAAGCATCATGGTGTGTGGTTTTTCATTTGGAGCTCTGTGTGTGTTTGCATATGTTTTAGAAGTGTGCAGGTCAGACTGAATCATCTTGACACTGGCACAGAACAGACAACATTCTATTTTTAATAAGGAAAAAAACCATATCCTATTGAACTTGATAGACTGGTGAGTAGCCCCAGAATGTTATGTCTGCCACTTGCCTGATAAATCTGTAAGCTGACACAGCTTTCCCCAGGCAACAATGACAAATTAATTACCCAAGAGGTCCTGATTTCTCCAGGACTAGTAAATGTCAGCTATGACACTTGCTTCCATAAAAGCAATGGTCCTCTGAGTTAAAAGACAGGAAGAGAATTATGAATTGAAGGGATCCTGAGTTTAACTCCTATGCCTTCCCACTCACATAAAAGCTTTAAGACTTAAAGTTTCTGCTATTTTGTCCACTTATACAGATACAAAGAGACAAAAGGCAATTGCTGCTCTCAAGGATCTTATAATCTAATGGGAGAAGGCATGCAAACAAAAACATATATATGTACATATATATACACATACATATGCACATACATATACACATACACATACATATACACATAGCAAGCTACATACACAATTCACTAATTAAGTTACATGTATATTCTAAGAAGTGGCACTCCTCTAATTTGTAGAATCTGAGGGTCCTATGCTATTTACTACCTGCCATCCACCATCTTTTCCAAAGGCTTCCACAACCAAGCTCTTATCCTTGTGTGTGGCATGGTCAAAATTCAACAAACAACAGCCAGGCTTAACAAATACTGTCCTGGAATGCTAACAGCTCCTAAAAATACCTGCCATCAATTAAATAAATCATTTAGACTGGGAACAAAATAGTCAATGAAAATTTCCTTATTTGCTTATTGTTATTATCATACATTACTTTGCTAATGTCCCAGAAAACATGGAGTGAGCTCTACCCTGCTAAATAAAAATTAAATGTTTGTGTTCTTAGCTCAATGTCCTTGTATTTGAAGCAATTCTAAAAAAGAAATTACAAGATACCTTGAGAAAAGATAATAAAGCTTCCCTGTTACTTTTGTGAGTCTATGGACAAGTCATTTCACACCTCTAAGCCTCAGTTTTCTCAACTTTAAAATGGGAATAGTAATCTACCTTACATGGACCAGATAAAAAAGGCCTGAACTAGAGCAGAGGCCATGGCAATGGGATGAAAGATAATAGCAGCAGCAATCAAAGCAGCTCTCAGCACTTTTTGTTTATAAAGAACTTGGTTCATCTGGCAAAGGTAAATTATCTCATTTGACCCCTCAGGTTCATAGTGAAAGGATGATTATTGTTCACTTTACAGAAAAGGAAACTGAGGTTCAAAGAAGTTAAGTTACTTGCTCATGATTATACAGCTAATAAGTATCAGAGGCAGGATTTGAATCCAAGTCTTCCTATACTACCTCTTTATCCACTTTACCCTTGCACCTCTACAATTTAATCATCATTATCATCATCATCATCATTTCAGATTTCCAAAGCATCCTAAGATTTACACATCAATTCCCTTAAAACTCCCTTTGAAGTAGAAAGGTGGTACATGTATTATTATCCCCATTTTACATATGTGGAAAACAAGGCACAGAAAAATTAAATGACATGTTTAAGGTCACAAAACCAGCACAGCAGGGACTTGAATATAAGTCTTCTGCCTTCAAGTCCAATGGTCTTTCTACTACATGAGAGACATTAGAAAAGAAAAATTGGTGGAACTCAGGGCTTGGTTATTTTGGGGGGTGGGGGAGGAGAAGTTAAAGATAATTTGGGTTTCAAGATTTGGTAACATTTTGGTAGCACCAATGAAAATAAATGTTATTGTTGGTGTTTATGTGAGTTATTACAACTTTTCATATAAATGAATGTCATTTTTTATTAGCCATGATATACCTTTCCAAATGTAAGGTCTACCTAGTACCCATAAGGATAGGGACTAGATCTGTAATTTCATTGATATACAGAACACCCAGATAAGGGAACTTCCTCTACCAAAGCAGGTTGGCTCTTTCTCTGCAATTTTTATTCCTACAGAGCTGCCTATAGAACTCAAAAGTAAAGTGATTCACCCAGTCAACACAGTTAATTGGTTGGTTGTTCATCCTTTGTTTTTGAAGAGGACCAGTGACATCATGGGTAATGTCTTGATTTGCACGTGAATTGGACTTCAGTGAGACAGTTACATAAAGTCATCAGCCTTACACTCTCTTCCAGACTCATCCAAGTCAGGTGGAGAGACAAAAGTAAAGACTACTAGTGATGGTCCAGGATGCAGAGGATGACTTCGGAGTCTTTGATGTCTGAACAAACTCTAAGAGATCTACAACTCCTGCTTCAGCTGCCTTCATGGCCTTTAAACAAATTCTTTTCATCTGATCATTTTACCAGGGGAAGTCTTCACATGCTTGGGGTAGACATCCCCCTAACTCAGCAATGGGTTTGAGATTTATCAACCTGGTCCAGCCAATGCACATGCTTATAGCTTCTTGGAACAAGTGAGAGCTGTGTGAGAGGTAGACATCAAAGGCAGATGCACACCCCTGAAAAGGGTTTGGCAAGCCCTCACATCAGTGGTCCTCCTTGAATACTCTATACACAGCTGGTATGTGTCAGAAGTAAGACTTATTTTTCCTTTCTCTGAAGTCAGCTATGTCATACTAAGATAAGATGAGAAAAAACTCTAGGTCTGTTCATGGTAACATGGAACAGTGTAATGTGGTGTACAGAGAACAGCTAGCTTTGGAGACAGAAGGATCTGATTTCAAGCCCTTCTACTGACACATATTGACTGGGTGTCCCTGGATCAGTCCCTTGACCCCTCTGTGCCTCCACTATAACCTAAGACTACCAATTGCAGAAGGGTGTCAATCAGCATTCCTGTAGTCCCCAATTCCAATGAAATCACAGTTCTATATTAAAAAAAGAAAAATGAAGAGCACAGCATATCAATTCCATCTCTACAAAGCTATGTCATATGCTATTTTTCTCCAGTTAAGTCTGATCTCCAGATTTCCTTGATCAAAATTGTAATAAAACCCAATTAAATTATACATCAAAGACTCTTTACTTTAAGCTCCTTAAGCCATGTCCACTCCAGCAAACATCCTGTTATCTGCTTTTGCCCTCTTTCCATTAGCATTTCTATGAGTCTATTGCTTACCACTGCTCAGATAAATACTGCTGCTATAAAGCTTGAGAGCAGGGCAGAGCCAAGCCAATCTCTTTTTCCAGCCTAGGGAACTGCAAGGCAAGCATTAAAAATGCTGGGAGAATGTGACTTCATTTTCCTACTTGTTTTAGTATTTATTCCTGGATCTTCTAAGAGAAAAGGGAGCTGTGCCCAGTGAAATAGCAGTTGTGTAAGAGATGGCAGAGTTAAATTGGACAGTCAAGGTGAATCTGAAAACCTCACAGGACAACACATGGAATGAATTTATTGTTATGTGTCTGTACTTCAGGTCACCATCCATCAAAGAAACCCAATTAGAAAGAAAGAAAAAAAATAGAAAAGGACATTTCTTTTCCCAGGAAGGTAATCTCTGGGGCACTGCCACTTTGCTATTCACACACACACACACACACACACACACAGCCCTCTAAAGAAAACATTTTCAGATTTATCAGCTGAAATTGCTACAAGGATTCTATTTTCAGCTCAGTTTCTCTAAGTCTCACTATACAGAGAACTTTAAGATGATGGAGGGAGGTTTATTGAAAATTGACAAAAGCTCCTAAGGAGGAGTTTACTGATGTTAGAGATCATTTAGTTCCCTCTTTTAATTTTACAGACCCAGAAAGGTTAAGTAACCTGCCAAAGGTCATATGTTTAATAACAGGCAGAATTTGAACCCAGATCCTTTCACTCTGAACTCAATGTTCTTTCCTCCATACAAGTCTATAGCTGGTGAGATAATGTTATTGAAAGGGAGAATGCATGAAGGAGGGTAAAATTAAATAAGACTGGAAAGGTGAGGGGCAGCCATATTCTACAGGGCTTTAAATGTCAGGCTAAGGATTTTGTCCTAGAGGCAACAAAGGGCTAGCTGGTCTAGTGAACTCATGGACTGATGTTGTAAAACCAGAAGATAGATCTCACCTCTTGATTTGATGCCTTCTTTGGAAATATCTGGGAAAAGACAATGCTGTAAAGGGAGCATGATGGACCTTCTCCTTCCAAGGCTGACACATAGCCCCATGAAAATGAGTCTCAGTCTTTTATCTCACCATGTTTTTTAGGTGAAGGACAGCAATCTGGAGGCTCCAAATTGAATTTGTGAATTTGAATGTGAATTTCAAAAGGTCAGGAAAAGAAGCTTCCATTTGTTTGGGAATCCTGCCGTTTGAAAGTACAAGAGTTGGAGTCCACACCATATTTGAAGAGTGACCTTTGGGAGTGGCTTCAGGATCCAGGTCAGTATTAGTTGAAATGAGGACTCATCAAGCATTAATGCTGCATTTGGAATGCACTTGCTAGGCCTAATGCTAAGCAGAAACTGTGCTAAGTGTGAGCCCACTCACACCAGAGACCAAGATGGGATAAGGAAGAAAATACCACCACCATGGTGTTGGGAAGGAAAGTTAGTACTTATATTTTCAAAGTAAATATCTCTTTGTAACTGTTAATTGATATTAATTGGTCAAATGGAAACAGAGAATCAGCCAGTCTTGGCCAACAACAGGGGAAATAAACTGATAAGGCATCAAGGCAATAGTATTAGAGAAGAGATGTGCAAACACCCTAACCCTCAGAACCCCTAGAACATCAAGGAACAGATGTAGCAGCCTGACTCTGAGATAGCAAGCCAGAGCACATATCTGAGACACTAACATTAGGGGAATCAAGAATAGGACAAAGGGAACTCATCCTTTTTGCATCATGCCTTTAGTACTAACTATTTTGAGGAATCACAGAATTACAGAGATCTTGATGAGACCAAGGCAAATGAAAACTTTCAGATGGACCACAGAGCCAGCATGGTACACTGCAAAACACTATGTGTGGTAGTGAGGTATCTGAAGACTTTGTGGGCTGGATCTAGGGCATTTGAAAGAAATGCACTCTGGTCTGGGTGGTAATGGATACAACCGAAAGTCTCATAAGCAATAAAAAAGGAAGAACCAACCTAAGTTAAGAATCATGGGAAGTTCATTGCCTGTACTTGACTAGAATAGTTATCCATTAAGAACAAGTAGAGTTCACAGCCCACATTTTGAAGTCAGACACTGGTTTATAAACACTCCAAAAGGTGTATGTATTTAGACTACAATGAAAATGACTGCCAAGTTCTTCTACTTCCTCCTCCACTTGAGAGGAGGATATTTTAAAACCAGACCTTTTTCAATTTCAAGTTTCCTAGACAATACAGCCCACAGTGGGTAGGCTGCTTTAGAAGTTATTCTCCATGGTGGGTTCTGTCTCCTCAACTGTGCAAATGGTGATGGTTTTCTCCATGTTTCCTAAGGCTCCTTTTCTCTTTCCTCATACCATGAACAAATGTTCCTCCTGTCTCTGACCTCAGAGCAGCCATGGCTAGACCTTTGAGTCTACCTGGATGTCCCTTAGGAGAGTCTATGTATTCCAACTCTAAAGTTTAATAAAGGTGGCTGTCTCTGTGTCCCTTTTCATTAAAAGAAAGCTACAGAGCCTGAGGTTGTGTTGAAAAGAACCTGAAATAAATGGTTGTTGGTCTTCACCCCCAAAGAGCTTAGATCTGTTGCTCTGAACCATAATAAAAACCAGATGGAAATGAAGGTAAGATCAAAGATGTGCCTCAGAGCTAGGGAAGCCTGCCCCCAAGAAAGTGAGCAGGTTTGTAATTTTGTTCAGGGTGAACCAGGGCTCTTTTCACTCCCAGAGGGTTAACCTGAACAACAGGAGAAAGCTCAGTTACCTCGGTCAGCATTTCTGCAGCTAAATGAAGTTTCTTAGCAGGAGCATTTTCTCATTTCCATTTCTTTCTTTTCCCAAGAAAAGGAAAAAAAGAAGAAACTTAACCAGAAGTAAAAGTTGGAAGAAGAGTACCTCCTGAGTGCACAAGACATGAGCAGGGTGGAAAAGTCATCCTCTGGGGTTTAAGACATATGGTACATATGGTAACTGTGGGGCTAACATTGTTGCTATACTTAGTCAAAATAGGAAACTAGAGGATGCATGCCAGATGTAGGGCCTACATATCAGGTACAAGTGAGAAAGTAGGTGAAACATTCATGAAATTCTCTGTCTCTTTCTCTCTGTCTGTCTCTCTCTGTCTCTTTTTCTGTCTATGTGTCTGTCTGTCTGTCTGTCTGTCTCTCTCTCTCTCTCTCATGAAAAGTAAACAGAAAAAGGCTGTTTTATTTACAGTTTACTATATTATCCCTAAGGAAGAAAACCTGCCCTGTTTGACCTCACCAGTCTCTTTAGAAGACATCCACAATCCACATGGTACCAGATGATGCCTGTTGAATGTCATATAACTAGGTATTTATCTGAAAGAGACCTCAAAGTCCAACCCCTTAATTTTATAGGGAGGTAAAGTTACTTGGAGGCAGCTAGATGGTTCAGTGGATAGAGCACCCGACCTGGAGTCAGGAACATCTGAGTTCAGATTCATCCTCAGATACTTCCTAGCGGTGTGACCCTGAAAAAGTCACTTAACCTTGTTTGCCTTAATTCACTAGAGAAGGAAATGACAAACTACTCAATACTTTTGCCAAGAAAACCCCATGGACAGTATTGGCATGTACATGGGGTCATAAAGAGTCAGATACAACTAAACAACTGAGTAATAAAACTGCTGGTCAAAGGTTACAGAGGTAAATGTCAGAGGTAGACTTTGAATCCACGTTGCTAGATATGACCAGTTGAGTCCAAAACACAGTTAAAGCAATTTTTAAATGCCACCTAAGAAAATAAGCACTCCCCATAACCTGAGGTATACATTTTAACTATAGAAATAAAGAAATGAAAGACTGTCATTCAGATACAAGGGTAGACATGCAGCTCATTGAACATCAACCATGCTGAGGCAAGAAGAGTAAAAGCCAAGATAAACTATAAAAGTCAATGTGGGAGTGGTTATTAAGGTTAATTCAGGTTTCTATTCTAGCATCAAGATTTTAATTTTGGGTACTGGTCACAGATATAGGTGTGGTAACTTTATACAAGAGTACATTAAGTTGGCCAATCACAGACCTAGAGAACAAATGAAATATATTCCCCTCTTCTTGGTGGAAGCAGGGGACCTATGGAAGCAGAATGTGGCATACCTTGTCAGGTGAAGTCCCTGTGGAAACTGGATTCATTTTTGTATTGCTTTCCTAGAAAGGAGGTGTCCTTGGGTGAGGGTTATTTTGGGAAATGACAAAATGTTTTTTAATAGGTATACCTACACAAATGGGCTTAGATTATATATAAGTACATATATATTGTATATTATATATATATGTGTGTGTATACACACAAAAAGATGGTACTATAGGCACATGCATGTGCATATCTATTTATAAATATATGTCCCATGCATACACACACAAACATACAAACATGCATGTACAAATATACATATATGCATATGTGCATGTATATTGTATAAATTTATTCTATGTATATGTATCATATGCATATACATTGTATGTATAAGCAGATACATATATAGGAAAGCATCCCTTAAGAGAGGTAGATTGGTACAGCACAGACTGGTAGCAGTCAGTTGGTTAATAAGCTTTTATTAAATACTCATTGTGAGTCTGGTGCAGTGCTAAGTGCTTGGGCTACAAATATAAGGAAAAAGAAAGATGGTGCCTACCCTCAGGGAGCTTATATTCTAATAGGAGAAGACAGCACACAAAAGAAAAACCAAAAATTGGAGTGGAGGGAGGGAGTTACCTGGGTGGGGACATAATGGCTAAGTGTAGAGAATGAGGGATATCTGGTCTGGGACCCTTCCCCTAAATGGAGGTTCCTGGAAGAATTTTCCAAAGGAGCTGAGGGACCAGATCACTGAGGAATGATGGTGTTTACTAGGTTCTAACTTTGTCTCTATTACTAACTAGCCAAGGGAGGTTGAGTTTAAGTAAATCACCCTCTCTGAACTCCAGTTTCTACTGTAGAATAAGGAGATTAGACTAGATGACCTACATCATCCCTTTAGGCTCTAAAAAAAAAATTTTCTCTTATTCAAATTCCTCTAAAATATCAATGAGAGAAAGAAGCAAGAGGAACCCAGCTAAATTACCTTTAACCCTGAACTTTGAACTATCTCTTAATCTAACACCTAATCTCCATCTGCTGCTTGGCTTTCTCTGCTTGTAAATAGGATAACGCCTGTGAGAACAGAAAGGCTCTTAGCTTGTCTATAAAAGGGACAGTATTTCAGCCGTTCATGGTAAGGCAAAAGAAGCCCAGTAACTAGGTGTAGCCCATTTCTGATGTAATAGCCAGCATACATAGTCCACTCTGCAGTTCAAGGGAAAGATGACAGAATCCAAACCAGCCATATCTGCAGACTTCTCTAAAAAGGATACTTGTGGTACTTAGCAAATAGCACACACTGGTTCATAGCACAGATTTCTGAGCAGGGGGAGGATTGCATTTGATTTTTAAACCACTGCCTAATCCAAAGAGCTCAATCAACACTTAAAAGGCTTGTGATTTGAGAAGTCTTTACCACAATTATTATGCCAAAGAAATTTGGTGACTGGAATTAACACAATTTAATTCATGCAACAAATACTAAGTATAAACATTTTAATAAATGTGATTTAAAATAAAACAAGGTCCCTACATTTCCACAGGGAAAACAAGTCATATATACATTTTAAAA
The DNA here is from genome assembly GCF_028372415.1 of Notamacropus eugenii. Taxonomy (NCBI): domain Eukaryota; kingdom Metazoa; phylum Chordata; class Mammalia; order Diprotodontia; family Macropodidae; genus Notamacropus; species Notamacropus eugenii. The sequence continues at coordinate 149,102,570 of NC_092875.1, read as the reverse complement.
TAGATAAATTTATTTTTAGAATGTTATTTATGTATAAAAATTAATTTTGTAAATAAAAATAAGTGTAAATAAATAGATGTCTGTATATTTAAAATGAGACAGGTTCCCTGCCCTCCCAGCTTGTCATCAGATTGTTATCTGATAAGGAAAACAAGTCATATATAAATTTTTTTTGGTGAAAAAGTCCAGATCTGTGACTTGCACCATAAGTGTAGGAAAATCCCAGCAAAGAAAGTCCTTCCAGTGATGCAGACCAACAAGCTCTCTGAATTTACAGTCTTAAAGAATTGCCTGAAGCACCCATATTAAGTTGATTTGCCCACGGTGACAGGACACAGCCAAAACATGTCAGAGGCAGCAGTTAAATGGAGGACTTCCTGGCTCCAAGGCTAGCCCTTCATCGACAGTGCCACTGCTGTTCCTCTTCTACATGCAAGGCTAGATAAAAGTAATTCATCTCTCCCTTATGACTTCCCATAGTTCTTTTGTCCTCCTTCTTACTGTACTTTCATAGGATGTTATATTATGGTTCTTTGTCCTACTATGAAGGAAAAATTGAAACCATAATCATTTCATGACATCTTGATAAACTAAAAAAATCCCTTCCACAACTTGGTAACCTAATTGTATCAATACCACATCAATATTTATTGAAGGAAAAATAAAATATTAACAAACTATGCAAGAGCATAGTAAAGCACAGGGTCTCATCCACTGTTGTAATAACTACTTGCTGTCCTTGGACAAAAGACTCTGCAGTTTTGTCTGAAAGGACTTTTGTCACAATTGTAAAAGTATTTGGTCTTACCTCTTGTCCTTTAATAGGGGATGTTTTCTTATTGTAATAATAAATCCTGCCAATTGTGTTCCAAATATCTCCCTTTTCTCCCCTAAATGATCCCCCTCTTTCTCTACCTCCCTCTTCTGTGAAATGCTTTGCTTTTCTGTCGTGTTACCAAAAAGTGCTGCTCATTGACTGAGTCCTTTAAGAGTCGCTGAAAGGTTACAAAAACCAAGTCTGTACCCTAGAAGTCTGAAACTGTTATTCATCAAGGGTAGCCTTCCACTTAGCATGCCAATAAATCTCTGCTTTCAGTTTTGGCCTCTTGTCATTGACCTATAGTCACTGGATTCCCACTGGTATGTACGGCTCTCTAAAGTGGCCAAGGGAATTTCCCATCACTCCCTTATTAGACTATATAAATTCTGAGGGAAGGGAATGTGTCTAATTTTTTGTGTATTCCCCCAAAATGTACACTCAGTACATTAGGTGCTCAGTAAAATTTCTTAAATTTATTGCAAAGCAGTATTGTTTAAATGTCAAAAAGAGGAAAGAAAATAATTAATAAAGGACTTTAGAAAGGGAAGAACCAAGACTAAAGCAGCTGGAGTAGACCTTAAGGTGAAGTCAGGCTACAAACTAGAGTCTGAAGGATAAAGCCTTGGTTGTCTAACTGGTGAAATGGAGATAATAATGTTTACCCTATCTATTTTATGGCATTACCATGATGAAAGTTTATTCCTAAGTGAGATGAGTATAAACTATTAGTGGGATCCTTAAGGAAATTAATCCACCTATGAATTATTGGTAACTGTATTTTGTACTTCTTGTATATCCTGCAGGGGATCAATATGGTCAGCAAATACTTGTTGAATTAACAGCAGAAACAAGATGACAATGGAGGGGGTGGGGAGCAAGCTTAATCTAAACAGAACAGACCAACATTAAGGATTTAAGCCCATTGTTTATCCTAGGATCACAGGATTTAGAGCTGGAAGAGATTTTAGAAATTATGTAGTATTACTCTTCATATATAGAGATATTGCTATGAACAAATGAGTCTTATCAATTTATTAAAGCAGCCCCAAAAGATCTGTACTTGGAAATGCCTTCATCAGAATAGTTATTGTATGTAACTGTTTGCATCTCTTCAAACATGATTCTGTGTTACAGACAGAGTGTGTGTGTGTGTGTGCGTCTGTGTCTGTGTCTGTGTCTGTGTCTGTGTCTGTGTAGGGCATATCTCCAAAACATGATTTCACACATTTCCCAGAAATGAGAGAACTTCATTCTTTGGGAAAAATTCTCTAGACTACATTTCCCAGAGGGTTGTGTACAAGCCTTCTAGAAATACTCCTATAATAGGAATAGAAGAGAAAAGTTTTTACTAAAGTATTTGCTCCCATTCTCATAGAGAAAGTAGAGATACAGACTAAATGACAATATAATTAGATGGATTCTGAACTGATTGGATGGTCAGACTTAAATCACAGTAATTAATAGTTCAATATCATATGACAAGAGATTTCTAGAAGAGCCTTACAGAGGAAAAAATATGTGAGCTATGCTTTGAAGTCAACAAGAGATTCTATAAAATGAAGAGGAAGTACATTCTGCCATCTTTGCACCTATGCAAAGCAATAGAGATGAAAGATTCAGCATCACACATCAGGCCAATGTAACTGGAACAGAACATTATATAAAGGGGATGAATACGAAACAACAATGGAGCAATAGATGGGCGCCATGTTTGGTGAAATGTAGATGCTAGGCCAAGAACTTTGCATTCTATCCTGGAGGCAACAGGTAGCAATTAAAGATATCTGCATAGGGCAAAAGATATCAGATTTAAACCTTAATAATATCAGTCTGATAGAGTCAAAGAATTGAAAATCAAGGAGATGCTCATCAACTGGGAGATGGCTGAACAGGTTGTGGCATATGGATGTAATGGAACACTGTTGTGCTATAAGAAATGACAAACAGGCTGATTTTGGAAAAATCTGGAAAGACTTACATGAACTGATGCAAAGTGAAATGAGTAGAACCAGGAGAGCACTGCACACAAAAACAGCAATATTGTACCATGATCAACTGTGAACAACTTAGCTATTCTCAACATTATAATGATCCCAGACAATTCCAAAGGACTCATGATAAAAAATGCTATCCACCTCCAGAGAAAGAATTGATGGGAGTCTGAAAGCAGATAGAAGTATACTATCTTTCACTTTCCTTTTTTCCATATTTTTCTCCCTTTGGGTCTGTGTCTTCTTCTTTTACAACATGACTAATATGCAAATATGTTTTGCATGATTACATATGTATTTAATCTATATCAAATTGATTACTGTCTCAGAAACGGGGAGGTGAGGGAAGGAAGAAGAAAATTTGAAACTCTAAGATTTTTTTTGAATGAAGTTAAAAATTGTCTTTACATGTAATTGGGGAAAAATAAAATATTATTTTAAAAAGAACATCAATTTGATTATTGTGTGCTGGATTGATTGGAAAAGGGGAAAACTGGAAGCAAGAAAAGTAATTAAGAAGCTACCAAAATAATCCAGAGTAGAGGTGATGAGGGGCAGAACCAGGGTAGAAGCTATAGAAGTGGAGAGAAGAGAGTAGATGTCAGAAATGTTGTCAAGACTTGCAACTGATTAGATATCGTATGTGAGGGAGAGAAGAGTCAAGGATGACTCAAAGGTGGTTAATCTGGATGATCGGAAAGACAGTGGGGTTGTCAGAAACATTTAGGAAGTCTGGAGGATGCAGAGATTTGAATTCTGTTTCAGACATATTTGTGTGTGTGTGTGTATGTGTGTGTGCGCGCGCGTGTGTAAGAGAGACACAGAGAGAGAGAGAGACAGAGAGAGAGAGAGAGACTCAGAGAGAGAGAAAGAGAAATTCTGTGTGTATATGTGCATGTCTGTAGGCATAGAAGTTAAATGAAAGGGGGTCTTAATAATCAACAGGAAAGCAAAAGTCCAAAAGACCCCATTTCAAAGAGAATAAAGAAAATATTCCATTAACTTTCAGATTGTGAATATTTCAGTGGAATATTTCTATTTGCGCAAAGGCCAAATGAAGAACCTTGCTCTGAACACAAACCAATTAAAAATAGAAGTGTTCTTCTCCTGAGTCAGAGGTGTCCAGTCCCTAGTATGATGAAGCGTCATTTATTTGGCATAGCCTGTGATGCAGGCAAGAAAGGTTTATGACTATCCTTACAGCAACAAAACTAAATGCCACCTGACTGCTACGAACGTAATACCTGGCAAAAAGCTGCTTGAATAATCCCTGATTTCATCTCCTCTGATTAAAGAATTCTCAGTAAAACAAGACAAGGTACACAGTTCTGCCAGCCAAGTCAGGAGCAGCAATGACAAAAATGCTCCTGAACAGGAGCTGTGGAATTGGCAATTTTAAATGTTGAGATTCACCTGAGGACAGGCATCTGCAATAACAAAACAATGAGAAGTACAGGCCATTGTCTGAAGGAAGACATTGATTATAGGAAATTTCACAGGGACATCTACTGAAAGAAGGAGTGCAGTGACCAAGATTCTGAGGCACCAAAGAGTCCTCAAAACCCACCACCCATTCTCAGCCACATAGGACCCTTTGTTCATGATGCCGCCCATTGCCATGGACTCAGCTCAGAGTTACAAAAACATGGATTCAGATTTTTTTTTGACATTTACTAGATGTGTGACCTTCAGTCAATCATTAACTTCTTTGGGCTTCAGTCTACCAAAATATAATAATAATACCGGTTAACACTTAGATAGTGCTTTAAGATTTGCAAAAATTTTTTAAAATATTATCTCATTTTGTCCTCACAATAACCCTGGGGGTAGGTGCTGTTATTATTTTTATTCCCATTTTACAGATGAAGAAACTTGGGCCAACAAAGGTTAAGTGACTTGCCCAGGATCACAAAGTAAGTATCTGGGTAGAATTTGAACTCAGGACTTCCTGACTGCAGGTTCAAGGCTCTCTTCCTATAAAATGAGGACAATGACACCTGTAGTGCCTACCTTACAAGGTTGTGAAGTGATTCAACTATTTTACAAAATAGTAATATATACATTACTATATAATTGTTATATAATAGTAACATATATTATATATTACTAAATATAAAGCACTTTGTAAACCTGTGTTATATAAATCTTGGCTCTTGTTATGACTAGCCCGCCCAGAGCTCCTTTCCCTCTCTTCACTGCTAACCCAAGTTCCCCCAATCCCTCCCTAGCTAGCTCAAAGCCCATTTTTCCTGTGAAGCCAACTCCATTCTGTTGCTGTTCAGTTGCGTCTGACTCTTCATTACCCCGTTTGGGGTTTTCTGGACAAAGATACTGGAGTGGTTTGCCATTTCCTTCTCCAGCTTAACTGAGGCACACAGGGTTAAGTGACTTGCCCAGGGTCACACAGCTAGAAAGTGTCTGAGGTTGGATTTGAACTCAGATCTTGCCACTTCCATGCCAGTACTCTATCCACGGTGCCACCTAGCTGCTGACTCCAACTCATCCTGTTTTCTAAGGCTTTCCAACTCCTATATTATTTGTAGTCTTTCCCACTCACCTGAACAGTCAGTCACAGTCTGTCTTGTATTCTTAAAAAGCATCCCCTACTTCACAGGGTTATTTTGAGGATCAAAGGCGATAGTTGTGAAATGCTTAGCAGAGTACCTGGCACATAGTAGGTGCTTAATAATTGCTTGTTTCCTTTCTTCCATCAAGGTAGTAAAGAGAAAAACTGAAATTAGAACCCAGGTTCTCTGTCTTCAGATCCAATACACTTTTCACTGCCAATTCAACAAGGATTTTGCTAAGTGCCTGACTAGATGATAAAGCACTCTGCGAGGCAATAGATATACCAAGATAAAAATGAAATAGCCTCCACCCTCAAGGAATTTACATTCTATTTTAACAATAGGTCATTTACATCTATATTAACAGATATATCTTCCAACAAATTTGAGGATGATGAAAAATTACCTTTTAAAAGCAACCTCATCTTGAGGAACACAGCTAATGCTTTCATTCATTACATTCATTAATATATGCCTAACTAGAGTGGGACAACTAGAGATCTGCCTCAGGGCATCAAAAATTAGAAGTCACTATTGGTCCCTCAGTCAATAAACAATAATTTACTAAGTGTCTACTATGCGCTAAGGCTCTTTAGAGATACAAATAAAAACAAAGATAGTCCCTGCCTTCAAGGACTTTACCTAATGGGAAAATTACTTGTTACCATTTGTACTTCTACAAAATAGTCACAACTGAATTTGGCACTTGGTTAGCAAGAATGTTGCTGTTATTCAATCCTACCCAACTCCTTGTCACTCTGCTTGGGATTTTCTTGGCAAAGATACTGGAGTGGTTTGCCATTTGTTTCTCCAGTTCATTTTACAGATGAGGAGACTGAGGCAAACAGAGGTAAAATGACCTGCCCAGGGTCCCACAGCTACTAAGTATCTGAGGCCAAATTTAAACTCATGTCTTTCTGACTTCAGACCCAGTGCTCTATCCACTGTGCTACCTAGCTGCCTCTGCTTAGCAAGAATACTTATTTAAAATGGGAAGTTAGTAGATGTCACCCTCTATTTCTTTCCTCAGTTCCATCCCACCATAAATAAGCTCCTCTTGGAACTGGCTCACTTTGCTCCCTACCTTTCCTAACCTGAGTGGTAGCTACCCTAGCAAAAGGCTTGTGATATCAAGAGCTCTCTGATGCCCCTTATATGAGCTAGCGTCCCCAGGATCTCTTCTCCACAGGGCCTTGTGTCCCATGGTTTTTACTTATTCCACAATTAAATTTATCTTTTAAATTTTTTTTTTTATTTTAGGAGGCAATTTATTCTACTAAGCCCCAGGTGTTAAAATTGCTAGTTGTAGCTCTGTTCAATGAATACTTTTTGAATTGATCAACTAGAAAATGGTCTTCGCTTTCTTCACTGAATATCTTTTATAAGTGCTCTCTAACTTGGGTTAATATTTCTGAAAAATGGACTGACCTGGAATGACTTTTAACTTCATTATTAAAGTCCATGTGACTAAAGAAAAAATGCTCATGGCATTATTGTGCAAAAGACTAAATGTGCCTAAATCAAATAAAGTAAAGATCCCAGTGGCTAGCCCACAGAGAACCATGTTCCTTATTGATGGGGGAAAAAAACAAATGGTTTTCTCCCTAAAATGTTAACTAATGAAAATAAATTCAAAGCAGCATTTTGGAAAATTTTTCAGTCATATTTTAAATTGCTTTAGGAAATTACCTAAAAATATTTTTTTTAAAGTGTTGTATTTTAGGTATCAAAATGCCTACTTGCTTGATGAGTCATTGTGTCCAAAAAAACTTATCATGTCACAGTGGCCTTCTGGTGATGAATTGCAATATTGAGCAAAACTTGAAATTGAACTACACTTCAAAATATACAACATATGATTCTATTGCTAAATATGAACCTGTTCCTATTCATTTCTACCTGTTCAGTATAGAAAGGAACTCCTGATGTGGGGAGGAGGGAGTGGAAATATTTTGCTACAAGGTTGAAGGAAGAAGAATATATGTCTGAGCCTGTCAATACACAAATTCCATTCATTTGGGACATTCAGTACTAGTCTGAGAAAGGATGTGACTTGTGACCACAGCACTGGAGGCAGGATTAGAACCCAGACCTCCTTTTTCTAGGTTCAGAAATCTATCCTCTTATCCATTCTATTCACATGCTGCTTTAGACTAGAGAGTAATCCTCTGCTCAAAGTCCATTTGCATAAGACTCTCCTCACTGATTGATTATTCAGTGTTCCTCGCCTGTGTGAGGGGCAGAGTTGGTCAGAGCTTGGGAAGAGAGAGAACCTGGTGTTCTGGCTTCCAGCTTTGACAGACAGCAGGCACATGATTCCAGATTCTCTTCAGGGAGAGGTCCCAGGAGGGAAAGAAAAACACTGGGAAGTAGCTGAGGTGTAGAGCAGCCGGCACCTCTGCACCTCAATCCTGTCACATCAGCTTCTTCCCAGAGTCTTTCTCTTTCTTCAGGGGCTGTGCCTTCTCTCCCCAAAGTTGGAAGACAGAAGACCAGAATTTTGCTTGCAGCCTCTTACCAATTCTACCCATTGCAAAAGTGAAGAATATGAAGCAAATGATATCTACCAATGAGAAGTGCCTTATGCAAACAGCCTTTGAGCAGAGGGTTATACAAGTGGTGGAACTGGGACTTCCTTCCCACCTCCCTTCCTTCTTCCCTTCTTCCCTCCCTTCCTTCTTTCCTTCCTTCCTTTCTTCCTTCTTTCATTACTTCCTTCTTTATTTCCCCCTGTCCATGCAGGGAATCACCCCAAAAGGAATGTAAATTTTTAATCTCTGAAACTTTTTTCTCTTCTCTTAAAGACCAGCCTTAACCCAAATCACTCTGGTTCCCTACATCACTCTAGCTCTCATTGATTGACCAAATAAAAGATCCCAGGCCAAAATGTACTTGGTCATTGTTTGGGCTCAGTCTGGCTCAGAATAAATGTAAGTAGCAATTTTTGTTTTGGCCAGAAACCCTGAGGGTCTTCCCTCCCAGATGTTTTTTTTTTTTTAAAGAGACCATTCGTAGCCTCATGTCTTATTAAGCCTTAATCACTGAATAGGCACTGTCTCAGTCAAACTGAGACATGTTAAAGACCTTAGCTTGAAGAGGCCAAGGTCCCTGATGCATCCAGGGCCATCTCCAGTTCTCCTAATCCATATCTGGTTACTGGACACAGATGGCTCCAGAGGTGAAAGTGAGGCTGATGACTTTGCACATCCTTCCCTCACTTAAATCCAATTCACTTGCACATCATGGCATCACCTTCCTGATGTCATGGTCCTCTTCAAGAATGAAGGACAAACAGCAATACAAGTTAAGTGGTAGAATATAGACTAGATACTACATCTTCAGAACCTGTTAATCCATTTTATTTCCAAAATTTATCTGACTTAGCAGGAAACTAGTAGAACAAAGTAGAGTCTAGCACTTGGACTCAGACCCAGTTAGTTCAGAGTCTAAAGGATACCAAGAAATAGGAAATTTGTAAGAGCAATTAAAAGTAGAATTCAGTAATACAACATCAGCATTACACATCCTCAGGTTTGGAGGGTTCACTATAGAGGCAACTGGAGGAATCGCTGTACCTGAAATCAGTAAACATCTGAGTTCAAATTGCCTCAGTCACTTACTAACTGTGTGACCTTGACCAAGTTATCTAACCTCTGTTGACCTCAGATTCCATATCTTTAAAAAGGGGATAACAATAGCACCTACCTCACAAAATTGTTGTGAGAAACAAATGAGATAATACTTGTTTTTTTTAAAAAAAAAGTGCTTAGCACAGTGCTGGGTGCATAGTAGGTGCTATGTCAATGCTTATTCTTTTTCTCCTTCTCTTCCCCCCAAAACATGAAATCATTATCACTTTAGCTGGTAGAAATATCTTAGTTTGACAGTTAAAGTCAAGGTGTTCCCAAGATTGTTTCAGTCCTCTTGAAACAGGTTATATGTGACCAGAAATGCAAAGTAAAATAGTCCTGAAATGAAAAGAAGTATTCAATGTTGAACGGACATTGGGAACAGGAGACACCAACATCCTGTGGTGTGACTGTGAAATAGTCATGAAAAACAGCAGTAATGGAAAACAATTTGAAATCATACAAGATAATTGATTAACCTATACCCTTCTTTTGACCCAATAATCACACAATGCATCAAAGATAGAAAAAAAGGTCACAAATACCAAAATATTCTGAATAGCAATCTTTTCAGTAGCGAGAAAAAAGTAGAAATATTATATCACTGAAACTTTAAAAAAGAAGGCAAATATGAGGGATTCAGAGAAACATATGAACAGTGCAAATATAGAGAACAAAAAATGGTAGAATCAGAACAATATTGGCAATGACTACTATGTTATAAATTTCAACATCAATAAAAGATTATATTTACTATCCATATAGTCTTGATACCAGAGAACATATAAGCATTCTCAGGTCTTCTTCAGCTTTAAAAAGGCTTCAGCTGACACTGTCATCTCTTCAAGCTATCTCTTCATCCTTTCATAATCAAACTCCTTGAAAAGTTCACGTGAAATCACTGCCTTTATTTTCTCCTTTGCCACTCACTTCATGACCCCTTGTAATTTTGTATTACAAATTTATTTTATTTTTAATTTGTGGAACAAAGCATTTCCATACACAGTATAAAAAATGATTATATATGAAACTGTAAATCTACCATGTATAACTCGTGATTCTCTCCAAATATACAATAGTTATCACGTAAATTTCTTTTCCTTTTTTTTCTTTTTTTCTTCCCTCCCTCCCCCCTGCCTTAAGGGGCTACTATTAGACACAAATAGGTATTTACAGATATATTTATACATATGTGTGCATATACTCACACATATGTATGTGCATGTATATGTGTATATATGAGAAATTATTCTGTACATACTTCTATGTTATCAATTCTTTTGTTTTTTGATAGCAGATAATGTCTTTCTTCACATGTGCTTTAGAGTTAATTTAGGTATTTATAATAGTCAACATGAGTTAGTCACTCAAAGTCATTCTCAAAATAATATTGCTGCTATATGCAATGTTTCTTGGCTCTGCTCCCTTCAATCTTCATCATTTCACACATCTTTCTATACCTTTCTAAGATCCTTGAACTCATCATTTCTTATAGCACAGTAGCATTTCACCATAACCATAAACCACAACTTGTTCAGCCATTTCCCAATTGATGGGGATTCCTGCAATTTCCTTCAAACTCTCAGTAGCAACAGCAACTTTCTGAGCTATGCAATGGTGTATGTCTAATGAATGGAGGACAAGCTTGAATTGCCATTTACCACTAACAATGGGAAAACACTTCACTGTCGGTGCCCGAGTTTCTTCATTTGAAAATTAGGGATAATTAGCTCACCCCTCCAAGAGGTTCAGATGAATGTAAAAAAAAATGTAAAGTTCTTTGAGTTCTTTAAAGAAAAGGTAAATAAATCCAAGGAATTTACTTACCTATGTAGTGGTAACTGTATCACAGCACACTGTAGATTCCACAAGTCAGAAAGAGCTCCTCTGCTAAAAAAAAAAAACAACAACAACAAGTAGTTTATCAACAATTAATAAAAATAAACAGAATAACTAGTGGTGAGAAATATGGGTTGGTCTTGGTTTTGCTTATATGATTATAGGATACTTAGAATCAACTTCTCCATTTCCAATTTCCAACCCATCTTCTAATTCATATAGAATATTTAAAATAATTCCTGCTTCAAGTAGGGTCAGATGCACTCAGCAAAAGTAAGTTAATGATAACAAAGTAGGCATTAAATTCAAAATACATACATGGAAACAATCGTATGACTAAAAATTCCAGGACATAAAACAGGATTGGAAGGAGAAAAGGAAAGTAGATTGTTGAACTAGAACAGGAAGAACAGTGCTTAGTATGAACAATTCTGGCTATACCTGTCCATTGGACTCTGCCTGGGTTAGTAGCCTAATCAATGTAACGCAAGTTCCCTGAGAGCTTAATAAAATAAAATCAAAGTAAAGTTGCAGCCCGGCCCTACAAAACAATTACAGTGATCAGCTTAGCACAGAAGGAACAGCAAAAGGAGGGGTACCACTTCATGTTCATGTACCAGGAGAAGACACACCAGAACAATCAGAAATACTAATACTAATTAGTACTAATTTACTAATGCCCCTGCTGGAAATGCTTCTGTGCAGAGGATGCTAATGGTTAAAGGAGGCAAACCAGGAAGGAGCATAAAAAAGACTGATGATATGTATATTTAATGTATATTCATTAAATGCCAATATGATATAACTAAATTGGAAACATCTTGCCAGCTATAGGTAAGAATTGCTTTTGGTCAACAGTGATACAAGAACATATTACCAATCAAGTGAAGAGCAACCATAAAAAATAACTTTATCTCTCATACTAGATAAGATTAAAGAAGAAGTAAAATCTAGAAACTGCTAAAATATGAAAAGGAAAAATCTGAAAATCCTAATGTCAAAACGCAAACTCCAGAAATTATACCTACTGAGACAGATGACAAAAACAGCATTAATATTTCAAATAGTTTTGAAAAGGAGATGAGCATACTTAAGACAGGAATCCCAAAATGTCCTTCTTGATGAATCCAACTAGCAGACCAATTATAACAAAACCAAGTAATTTTAAAAAGTCAATTATCTGCTATGACTATCATGAAGAAGCATATTCTCCTATAGTCATTAACATAATGTGAAAAGCATTTCAGGACTTTTACTCAGTCTTATTTGTAATAGCCATTGCCATACTAAAGACCCAAGAAAAAAAGGAGGTCCTATCAAGAAAAATTCCTAAGGGTGGGTATCAAATAAATCTTTCCAGAAGTACCTTTAGAAAGTTTTAAAGATGTGCAGAAAGACACGGAACATTGCATCAGTATCTGGTTGATGATGCACGGGAAAAAACAAATATGCATGCCATATTGAAAAATTAAAGGCAATAAAAGTGAAGTCAGAGGAAAGGAAATGAGAAAACAACAACATATCCAAAATTCAAGATTCCCTTAAGGAAAGGATATGCAAGGAGTCTAAGCAGTCAACAAAAACAATTCAAGATAACCAAAAACTTTACTTTTTTTTTTTTTAGTCTTGAGAAATCAAGAAATCGGAGGTAAGAAAAACCAGCCCCTGAAGAAGAAGGAAATAGAAAAGTTGTGGTCATCAATGTGGCCACAAGAAATAAATACAAGTTGGATCAAATGAAAAACACAAAGTTCGCCCATCACTCATAGCTACACGACAGAATAGTTACTTTAGCGGAGGTTACTGAAACTTGAGTTATCTCTGTAAACTGAAAAGCAGTGGAGCCAGAGAAGATCCATAATCAATGGCCCAAATGTTTCACAGTGCTCCATAAAATACTAACAAGGCACCTCCCACATAAACCTGGTCCCACCTTTCCCCACCTTCTCAGAAGGTAACACATATCTATTAACAAAAAATAAAAATATCAAACCTAGGCTAATTTTGTATTGTATAATTTATACAAGGTGTTCATAGTTCATATAATTTAAAAGTGCTACTAAAAAACATTAATCTGTTGACTGAGGAACAAAAAGGATGTGTCCAAAAAAAACAAACAAACTAGCTACAACCTAGAGCTATCAAAAGCAATTTATTATAAATTTAGTAATTATTGAAGAAGCTGTCAGATAGCCCCATAACATTTATACTTTGTCAACCATAGAAAAGTCTTTGATTCAGTTCCACATTCAGTACTTAATATCCATGTGCAAAACTACTCTCTATTTTAAACATACCACCAACAAGATAATGTCAAGGGCAATTGCTATAAAGCTTTTCCAAAGCGATAGTTTAAAACGCTTCTGGTTCTGCCTACTCTTAAATCCATTCCAATCTCCTAAATAGAACTAAAGATGGTCAAATTGATACTTCTTTTAACCACTTGATGAGTATGAGTGGTATCAAATTATATGGCAGCACTGAAAATCACATTAAATAGCTCCTTTTACTTGTTGATTCTCTCCAATGATAGAAAAATGTCATCTGGATTCAATACTCATACAATTTTTAATGTATGCCAAGAAAAGAAAGAGACTGACAGTTTCAAGCTTGAATCCAGAGATTACATTGAATAATGAATGAAGGTGATACCTATAAAAACCTTGTTCTCCTCTAGGCGAGTCACAGTGTACCTAAAGAAATAAAGAAGTAGGCTGTAGCTGAATGTTAAAAAATTGACTGACATCCTGAAGTCAGTGTCCAATGGGAAAAAATGTTTAAAGCCATTAATACTTGTGCAATATGGGTCTTAGTGCACAGTTTTCAATCTATAAAATAGGCCATAACAGATTTAGAGATTATCTTAACAAAAACCTGCAAAATATTAACAAAATACAAGGTCTGTCACCATAAAAAAAAAACTATAGATCAACAATTCTTCACCAAAAAGAAAGAAGAGGACTGATAAACATTCTTAGAGAACATGTTAAATGAATCAAAAATCTACAAACCTACTCTTGGGGCAAGTGGATATCACCATCGCCAAGCAACTGTAAAAAGATGGATAGAAGTGAAAGGTTTTGCATTGGTAAGATGGTGGCATGAACTCAGTCAGCAATATGTCAACAAAGGATTAAATAAATGGGTGAGTAATGGTGGATTTGTTGGTGGAAATGGAAGGATTTGTGATGGCAATTATCAGATCATTATCACCAGAAATTGCAGGAAAGTTATCCTTAAAATGCCTTTAGTGGTGAATATGGATTATGCAAGCAGCTGGAAGAAACTGTACAACATATCACTGTAAGCTATCATATTTGGCACCTACTAAATACCTAGGAAGACATTATCTGGTGGTTGCAATTACCAAACAGAAGTTGCTAGCTTTCTTGAATGGAGACATGACAAATCCCTGTACTAACAATGTGTTCAGTTGTTTTTCTGTAGTGTCTGACTCTTTGTGACTCCATTTGGAATTTTCTTGGCAAAGATATTGGAGTAGCTTACTATTTTCTTCTCCAGTTCTTTTTACAGATGAGAAACTGAAGCAAATAGGGTTAAATGACTGGCTCAAGTCACATAACTACTAAATATCTGAGGCCAGATTTGAATTCAGGAAGATGAGTCTTCCAAACTCCAGACCTGGCACTCTTATCCTCTGCATCATCTAGCTGCCACTGTATTAACAACATAGACTGGCAAATATCCTGAAGAACTCAGTCAATAAACTGGAGCTAGGTCACTATCTCAGAACAAACTTCTGACCACAATTGTCCAATTGTATCATTGATCCCCAAAACCTTTACAAATAATGTTTTTAATAAATGCTACCATATCAAATACTCATACCAAACACCCATAATCTCCATGTTACATAAAGTGAAAGGCTTTCAAATATAAAGACCCAAAGGAGGAAGTGGCAACATAGTGCACAGATTGCTGCACCTGGGGTCAGGATGATCTGAGTTCAAATCTACCTTCAAACACTTCCTAGCCAGGTAACCTTGGGCAAGTCACTTAACTTTTGTTTGTCTCAGTTCCCTCAGCTATAAGTTGGGGATAATAATAGCTCCTACCTCCCAAGGAGGATGAAATGAGATAAAATTTGTCAATGCTTAACACAATGCCTGGCACATAGTAGGCACTGTATAATGCTAGCTGTTATTATTAAGAGGAGATCAAAATCATGTGGAAATGGGATGGGGTCCATATGATCCCTATTGTTCTGCCTGCTACTGGAATTGTATTAAGGACACTCTCAGTGAGCCTACAGAGCTCAGGTAAGACAACAAATACAGTACTAAGTGCAAGAATTACAAAAACAAGCACACACTCCTCAAGGAAGAATGGTGGAAGACAAGGTATACAAGAAAGCTAAACACTGAGGAAGGGGTAAAAGAAGGCACCCAAGTCAGAATGTGGTTTTAAAAAAAGCTCCTAGAGTCAAGTAGAGCCCAGAAAGGAATGAAGACTTGTCTGGTCTGAGTCCTCTCCTTAAAACAGAGATGTTGGGAGGATCCAGCCAATAAGAGGAAGTGGTTGCAGGGCAACATGTACTTGCTGTGGCATGGTCAAAAGAGTCAAAAGAGTCAGGAATGGATTCTGTAGATCATAGTCTTACATGTTTTTTGTTTTTTTTAACTATAAAATACTGTTACTTTACCCACCTATGGACTCATAGAACTCTCTCTCTCTCTCTGTGCATGTGTATGCATGTATGTATACACATACACACATGCACACACAATACATATGCATTTACACATATGGTATATGTGTGTGCATATATCCATACATGTAGGTACATACATTCATACACATACATATATAAACATACATACCTAGATGTGTGTGTGTATTTTTTAAAATAGCAAGATGGTGACTTGTCCCAGGATCATTTCTATCTGAACTCTGTCAAACAAGATAAAATGAAATGATAACAGTAACAAGCCCGTATCACAGTGCCCGGCCCTTAATAAAGGTTGATTGATTAACCGTATAATATATAATGTATATAGACATGGAGGGGGGAGGGGTTACGATAGCATAAGACCATCTCACTGCTTCCTGAAACTTGAGAAAAGGTCATCCTTAAGGACCTGAGACTTCTTGATCAATGAAGATTTTGCAAGGAAACAAGAGAAACTGTTCACCATTAAAAACTTAGCACCTGCCAAGTACTTAGAAAGACACAAACAAATGGCCAAAATTACACATTAGAAGCTTGCCATCTTTTACAAACAGATGATATATCTCTGAACTATAAATAAAAATCCCAAAATATCTTGAGAATTCAACAGATAAGCTATGCTATAACTGGAGTATCATCATAGAAAAAGAGCTGTTACCTATGATTGCCTAGTCATAACATACTTCAAAAAATCTAATAACATTTTAATAGGCGTCACCATGTCTAGAAGGCCTTGAAGTTCTAAGGGTACATCTAGGGGCAAATGGCAAGGCTCAAGGGTCATTAGGGTAAATCATCAGTCAGATGGTCAGTATCCAGGGATCTGAAGGGTATACGTTAAGGTACAAAGGACCTTAGGATGTGATGGTGATCGTCTGTCTTACCAGAAGGATTGTATAGCATGTGAGCAGTCGTGTTGACTCCTCAGGATGGGTCATTTGGGGGGATCCACTGGGAAGCAAAAATAAAACAGGGACTTTAGGGTCCTTCCCATAGGAGTGGAAAGGAGTTACCAGTGTCCAGTCATGAGAGAGGGAAGAGAAGAAGACATTGGTAAGGAGGCGTGAGTCAGGAGAAGGATGTCTGCTGGGGGCTGGTCTGCTGGAGGCTGTTCCTGGAGTTTAGGCACCTCAGTTAAGGGAAGAGGAGAGTGGGAAGAAGAAGACATCCCCACTTGTGGCAATATACAAAAATATATATAAAGACTAGAAAAGGCAAATGTGAACAATCCAAAATAGCATGGAACTAAAGGCTAATTTGTGTGTATGGTTCTATTGACAAACAGTTCTCATTATTGAGGAAACTTCCTTTACCAACTTGAATCGGCACTTCTTTACAGGTTTAGATAATTGCCTGAAAGGAAATGAGATGCTCAGTGACTTGTAAGCATCACAGGCATCACATAAGGTAGGTGATTTACAAGAGCCATATAGATATATGTTAGAGGCAACATGTAAATCCTCCTCCTCCTCAATCCATGTGAATTTGTGAATTTGTGAATCCATGTGAGCTCACCTGGTGGTCAGAGGAACCAACACAAGGATACTCTCAAGGTCTCACAGAAGAACTTTGGAATTAATTGCATGACATGGAAGACACTGGCATAGGACCACCCCAGTATGGTGCGCAAACATCAAAGAAGGTACCGTGCTCCGTGAGCAAAGCAGAATTGCAGTAGCTAAAAAATAATATGTGAGATACACAAATTTAGGGAATCTATTTCAAATGTTCACATGGACTTTTGTGCCTGGTTTGTGGTACAACCTTCCAAGCTCATATTGGTTTCATCAGCCACAGTCAGACACACTGTAACTTGGCTTTTAACATAGTGATATCATTTTGGGCCTCTTCCAGAATGAAGGACAACCAACCAATCAACCAATCTGTGAATCCTCTAAATGTAGTTTAATCTGTAACCTCACTTAGTGTACCACTAGAGTTTGTTTGACAAGGTTTTTTTCCTTAGGGGATACAGGAGATTATTACTGTTTTAACTAAATTTGTTCAACTTTTATGACATTGAAGGAAGTATAGGGTTATCTTCTCTTTAACTCTTATGGCCTAAGAGTAACATACAAGATTGCAACATGTAAAAGAATTATTTCTCTGTCTGTCTGACACAATTTTGCCCATAAGAAGCCTGTTAGAATCTTAATCTGGGTTCATGTTTTCTCTGAAGACAGAACCTATGCTTGAGCATCATAATAAAACCTAGATTTTTACCTCTATAATTTCTGTTGATGAATATATATTTAGCAGCAGTTACCACATGAATTCAGAAAGAAGATACTTTCCGCATAACACAATAAAATTGTGTGTTAGGGATGTCAGTTGAGAAGTTGTATGAAGAGTATACTAGAAACGGGAGATCCTGGAGACAAGGAGACAAATTAGGAGGATCTTGCAGTAGTCTAGGGCAGAAGTAATGAAGGTCTCGAGCAGAATAGAATGGGGATCATCTAAGTAGAGAGATGGGAATAGATACAGGCCAATAGTCAATGAAGAACACACTGGATGGGGACTTGTGAACAACACTAGATAGTCCCAATTCTTCAGTGTTACCCCTAGATCCCTAAGAAGGGAAGTGGTTATCCTGCTGGGATCCTACCTACCAGTGCTAGTGTCGATTGGGGAAATATTCCAGAAGGGGTGCTACAGAAATGAGAGACATTCCATATATCCTTAAGGAGCTTACATTCTAGTTGGAGGAGACAACATATAAAGGCCCATAGTAGCCAGAAAAGGATGAAGTCAAAGGAATGATGAGTGGAGCCCATGGGTAATTAATTGTTGATTCTTCCTTCGCAGAAGTATAGTAGTCATGATTTGACTTCTATTCTCAGAGGAAGACTGGAAAGAGGAAGGTGAGGAACAGGATACCCATGGCAACAGGACGGCAGGAAGATAATATGGTCCAGTGGCTAAGATTGGCTAGATGTCACACCCCTCTCAATGTATTTTCCATGTGGCATCATCTGATTTTATCCAATGATTGAAAAGGGTGAAGAGTGGACAGTGGAGAGCTCCTCTAAGATTCTCCATTTAAGGAAGACTTCCAAGGCAGCCTTCTTTTCAGTTCTATACTCAGCTGCTCTTCTCTGGAATCTCTCACACTCTCTGGAAATCTTATCATCCTACAAGATCACATAAACACTCCACTCATCACCCCTTGACTTCATCCTTTTGTGGTTACTATGGGCCTTTATATCTTTTATCATCTTAGTTGTCTTTTATCATTCTAGTACTGACATGGGGTTTTCTTGACAATAATACTGGAGTGGTTTACCATTTCCTTCTCCAGATCATAAAGGAATGACCTAAAAAACATTCCTTATGAATATGAAATGGAGGATTTGAGGGATTAGATCTGTTAAATAGAGTACCTGAAGAACTATGGGCAGAGATGTGCAATATTGCACAGGAGTCACCAATAAAAAAATTGCAAAGAAAAAGAAGAGCAGGAAAGCAAAATGGTTATTTAGCAAGGCTTTACAAATAACTGAAAAACAAAGGAAAACCAAAGGAAAAGAAGATATATACAAGTATTCCAGAATTCCGGAGAATAGCATGAAGAGATAAAAAAGGGTTTCTTAAATGAGCAATGCAAAGAAATAGAAAAAAACAATAGAATGAGAAAGACAAGAGGTCTCTTCAAGAAAAATTTTATGCAAAAATGGGCATGATGAGAGACAAAAATGGTAGGGACTTAACAGAAGCAGAAGAGATTAAGAAGTGGTGCTGTGAACACACAAAAGAGCTATACAAGAAAGATCTTAACATCATTGATTACCATAATGGTGTGCTGACTGATATAGAGCTAGACATTCTGGAGAATGAATCCAAGTAGGCCTCAGGAGTCATTGCTAACAATAATACCAGAGGAGGGAATGAAATTCCAGTTGAATTACTTAAAATCCTAAAAGATGATGCTGTTAAAGTTATGCATTCAATATGCCAGCAAATTTGGAAAACTCAACAGTGGGTGCTGAATTGGAAAAGATCAGTTTATATCCCAGTCCTAAAGAAGGGCAATGCCAAGGAATGTTCAAATTGCTGAACAATTACACTCATATCACACACTAGGAGGGTTATACTTAAGATGCTGCAAGTCAGCTTCAGCAATATGTGAACCAAGAATTATTACCAGAACAGCAGGCTGGTTTTTGAAGAGGCAGAGGAACTAGAGACCAAATTGCCAAGATTCACTGGATTATGGAGAAAGCAAAGGGGTTCCAGAAAAAAACATCTACTTCTGCTTCATTAACTACACTAAAGCCTTTGAATGGATCACAACAAATGTGGCATGTCCTCAAAGAGATGAGAGTACCAGATCATCTTACTTATCTCCTGAGGAACCATACATGGGCCAAGAAACAACAGCTGGTACCAAACAGGGAATAACTGATTGCTGTAAGATAGGAAAGGGAGTATAGTAAGGTTGTATATTGTTACCTTATTTATTTAACTTACATGCAGAGTACATCAAGTGATGGATGAATCAAAAGCTGGAATTAAGGCTGCCAAGAGAAATATCAGCAATTTCAGATATACAGATGATACCAATCTGATGGCAGAAAGTAAAGAGGAATTAAGAAGCCTCTTCATGAGGTAGAAACAGGCAAGTGTAAAATATGACTTGAAGCTTAACATCAAAAAATTAAGATCTTGGCAACTGGTTCCATCCTTGCCTAGCAAGTAGAGAGAGAAGAAATGGAAGCAGTGTCAGATTTTGTATTCTTGGGCTCAAAGATCACTGCAGATGGCAACTGCAGCCATGAAATTAAAAGATATTGGCTCCTTGGAAGGAAAGCTTTAGCAAATCTGGACAGCATGCTAAAAAGCAGAGACATCATTCTGCCAACAAAAGTCTGTATAGTCAAAGTTATGGTTTTTCCAGTAGCAATGTATGGCTGTGAGAGAGACTATAAAGAAAGCTAAGAGCTACAGAATTCAATTGATGCTTTCAAACTGTGATGCTAGAGAAGACTTTTGAGAGTCCCTTGGGCAGCAAGGACATCAAATTGGTGAATACTTAAAGAAACTAATTCAGGCTATTCACTGGAAGGTCAAATACCAGAGATGAAACAAATATTTTGAACACATAATGAGAAGACCAGGCTCACTGGAAAAAGCCCCTGATATTGGGAAAGATTGAAGACAAAAGAAAAAGGCGACCACAGAGGATGAAATGGACAGATAGTGTCATGGAAATAATGAACATGAGCTTGGACAGACTCCAAGAGATAGTAGAGAATAGAAGGGCCCAGTGTGCTAAAAAGAGTCAGACAAGACAGAACAACAACAAAAATAAGGGCAGAGGCTGCCTTTTGCCTTCCTTTGTGTCCTCAGCACTTGGCCTGGAGACTAAGAGCCTAACACTTAGTCTGCCTTAATAAAATTTAGATTGACAAATTACCATGACCCCAGGGCCTAACCCACAATCCCATGTGTTACCGAAATTTTATAAATCTTTTCTCCCACATCATTTTTGGGGTCTCCTCTCTTCTCCCTTTTCTTTTCTTTCTTTTTCTTTTCTCTATGTATGATCTGGGTCTGTTAGTGGCTACCAGTGGTGGTAACCTCATATCAAAGGTAATGACCCCCATCTTGGGCTCAGCTGACTCCTAGTTTCAAGAGTCAAGAACATTTTTCAAAGAGTTATTTTGCTCAATAACTTCTGCCTTCGAAGGTACTAGTGCCACCCAGACTGACTCAGGATAGAGTCAGTGGGGCCCACTCTAATTTTTTTTTAGTGTCTCTTTCTTCCTGAATCCAGAAGAGGTGGCACTTTCACAAGCCTTCCACATATTACATGAACCATTATCGGGACTTCAAACTGTGCAGTGCCTACCGTTTGAGATTTCCTACTGTGTTCTGAAAGCCTCTCAAGCCAGAGATGGGGGACCATGCTGAGTTATGAAGAAATTCTATTTTACAAAACAAAAATAAATGTCACAGGAGAAGCTCTTTTTTTCATTCTGGAGCCAGCTAGAAAGGATATTTTAGGAAATGCTTAGTTTAACTAAGGAAGTTTCCTCACCTTCCAACAAGAATAAAAATTAGAGGGTGAAAATTCGTCTAATTCAATTTCAGTGGAATTTCCTTTAAAGCACAAAAAGAACTAGGTTTAGAGGAAGAAGATCTGAGTTCAGATCATAACTTTGTTACTTACTTGTTCAGATGTTTCAGTTACATCTGACTCTTCATGACCCCATTTAGGGTTTTCTTGGCAATGACACATTTCCTTCTCCAGTTCATTGTATGGATGAGGAACTGAAGCAAACAGGGTTAAGTGACTTGCCCAAGGTCACACAGCTAATAAGTGTCTGAGGTCAGATTTGAACTCAGGAAGATGCTCTTCCTGACTCCAGACCCTGCACTCTATGCACTATGGAACCACCTAACTGCCCCAACTTTACTACTTACTACTCTGTGATCTTGCAGAGCCACTTCACATCTAAGGGCCTCAGTTTCCTCATCTAAAAAATGATGGTGCTGAACTAGAAGAGCTTAAAATTCTCTCATAGCTCTGTACTGATTATCCTACAATTAATTAATTTATTATGCACATACTAATTGCACTTAGCTTGGCATAGTGCATACTCAACTTCAGAGTCAAGGAGTCAGAGCCAGTTGTGAATAATACACTTCAAAATCAACAAATGCTATGAATCAGGTCTTGCTTTATTATTCCATTGATTGTCTAGACTTAAGCAAATTATGGATAAAATGTTATTTCAGGTTAAATTTAAAAATGTGTCACGGTTACTTTGGGTGGGAGCTGGTTGTTAAACATTTACCAGCACACCCTTTATTCAAGTCCACTTCAGAAATATATTTACTATGTGACTCTAGGTAAATCCTTAACCTCTCAGCATCCCAGGACACTGGCTACAACTTGCAAAGTAGGTGCCAATCAATATTGGTAAAGGTAGTTCTCTATCCCAATGAAATCACATATCCAATTTAAAAAAAAATTTTTTTAAAAGACTCTGCTACTCACACAAATATACAAACAGATGTAGCACTGAATTTGACATAATAGGACATAAGTCAGAATCCTGACTCTGCCACACATTACCTATGTGACCTTGAACAAGTCACTTAACTTCAATTTCCTGACATGTAAAATGAGGACATTGGACTAGATGATTTTTAAAAGAATTTCCAGCTCTAATATGGCATGTAAAGTGCTTGTAAGGAGTTTGCATTCTAATTGGAGAGAATAAAGAAAATACACAAATTACTATGATATAACTACATGCCTGGGATATTAATTGGGTGATCTTGGGTAAGTCAGTTAACTGTGCCTCAGTGTTCTCATCTATAAAATGAGGGTGTTGGGCTAAGTGACCTCTTGCGTCCCTTCCAGCTCTAAATCTATGAATGTAAGAATTAATAAAAGGGAGAGATGATGGCAAACTGATGCAATCTATTTGAGAAAGTATCACTTTCAGCTGGGCATGGGGAGAGGGGATGGGTGGGGAAGAGAGCCAGAGAGGGCTTCCTGGCCCATGATGGTCAAGCTAAGGACAGGGAGACTTCATTTCATAGCCCAGTGGAATATCAGGCATGGGGGGGCGGGGAATATAAAAAAGACAGCCGACACCGCTAGTTTGTGTATTTCATAGATGAGGGAAATTTAATTTTCCAAAACTTTCATCTTTCTAGTTTTCTAAAAGTGTTATTTCTACATTTCTCATATCAGAAGATATGGGTTTAAAGGGTTATTTCCACCCATCTCCATATATTTTGATTCAGTTCATGAAGTATCCTAAGACTGTCCACTACCTTAAAAGGCAGGCTCCCTCTCCAGAGGATTTTTCTATAACACTGAACAGTCTTGCTCCTGAAATAGTTTTTAGTCAACAACTGCCTTCAATTACAGATGCAGAGACAGATTATTACAACTAAAAGATCTGTGAAGTGCTGGTCCTAATCAAGGCTGAATTTTTCCCATAGTTCTTAGGAAGAAAAATACCAGATGTTGTTCTTGTGTACTTAAAGGGAAACTGGAGGGAAAAAGTTAAGAAAACAAATACTAACTCTAATTGCAATATTTATCTGTTTAAAAATGAAACATCCTAGAATTGACACATTTTCAGTACTCTGACCAAGCCAAAATGTCTTTCAAATACTAATAAAGAGATGCAATCCTATAAAAAGCAATCTGGAATCTCAGAACCGGGGGATCTTAAGAGTAGGAAAGGCCCCTCATAATCCAGCCCCCACCCAAAAGAAGAATCTCATTTACAAAATCCCAGCTAACTGTTATCCAACCTCCCCTGGAAGACCTCCAGTGACAAGGCACTCCTTGCTTCCAAGATCAGCCTGTTTCAGTTATCAGACAGTTCTATTTGTTTTCAAGAACTATTTTGCCTATCTTCTTCATGCTTCCAGTTCTCTCACTAGATAGCATCTGTCCTAGTGCAAAATAATATTCACTGAGAATTCCTGCTACCACCCTTTGGAGCAACCATCTTTCATGACCTTAATGAAGCTTACAGAGGTGAAGGATTTAAGCCTAGAGGAGGCATGAGCCTCAAGCTCAAAGAATTTGCAATCTAAAGGGAGAAAAGGCAGGCAAATCAAAACCATGTAACCAAAAGACACATTCACACACTGAAATTCATGGGTAAATATGCATAGAAAAGTATTCATTTTTATACTCAATTTCAACTTTTGAGACTGTCCAAAATACAAATGTGAAGTATAAAACATTCAATAAAGCTACAAATTAGATTAAATTATTGACGTGAATTCTTTAACAATGGGGCTATCTACCAATTGGCATATTTTTTGGGTCATAGCAACTCACACTATTTAGACAGGCATCACAGTGGATAGAGCACTAGACCTGGAGTCAGGAAGATCTGAGTTCAAATTTGATCTCAGATACTTATTAGCTGTGTGATCCTGGGGAAGTCACCTAAACTGTGCCTCAGTTTCCCCAATTGTAAAATGGGGATGATAATAGTACCTATTTTGCAGGATTCTTTTGAGGATCATATAAGTATTTTTAAAACATAAAATATGGCATATAGTAAGTGCCTAATAAATCCTTGTTTTCTTCCTTCTTTCCTTCCTTTCTTCCTATAGAGATGCTGTGAATTGCATCAGTGGAAGGATTGATCACACTGAAGAAATACATGATTCTAGGATAACATCACATTGATTTAGAGCTGGCAGGGAACTTAGAGGTCACCAAATCCAACCTTTTCATTTTTCAGAGGAGGAAAATGAGACTCAGAGAAGTTGAGGGACTTTCCCAAGGTCCACGAATGTGCTGATAAATGTAGAACTACTAGATCTCCAGGGGAAAAATATGTACATGACACACTTTTATGTTTAATCTGCATTATTAACATTTTTCCATCACTTTATTTAGTCCAGACAATCAAGATTTTATTTGTAGCATTTGCTGATTTCCAAAGTATAAAAGGGACAGCCAGGTAGTGCAGTACTAAAGACTCATTCCTGAATGCAAATCTGACCTTGGACACTTACTAGCTCTGTGACCCTGGACAAGTCACTTAACTCTGTTTGCCTCAGTTTCCTCATCTGTAAAATAAGCTGGAAAAGGAAATGGTAAATCACTCCAGTATCTCAGCCAAGAACCCAAATGGGGTCACAAAGAGTCAGACATGACTGAAATGACTGCATAACAAAAGGTTTAAAGGCTTACAGTGAATATTTAACAATCTCAAATTAGCTCCAGCACATTTGTGCCAGGGTCACACAGCTAGTAAGGGCATGAGCTGAGTGTGAATTCACATCTTCCTCACTCCAAATCCAGGGTGCCCCCTCATTGAAATGGTTGTACCATGTGATCCTCAGAAATATAAATTCAGTAATATTATTATTTCCTGAACCTTCAACATATTGATAGACCCAAGATCTTATTAATGTGGGCAATCCTTGTTGAACCCTATCCAGCTCTTCTAAGTCATATGCAGATCTTCTCATATATCCTCCATAAATATCCACTCAACATTTTGAAGACATGTAGGTCACAGACTCATAAATCTTAAACTAGAAGAGACTTCAGAGGCCACCTAGTCCAACCCTCTAACAGCTGAGGAAAGTGTGGAGAGGTTGAAAGAGATTAAGTGATTGGCCCAGAGTCATACATGTACTAAATACTAGAAGAAGAATTTGAACCAGTTCCACCGATTCCAGCACAAATGTTCTTTCCAGTGTCCTATACTACCACCGCCTTCTTCTGGTCATTTTAATATTTCATCAATTTCAACATAATACTCAAGTATATATTTTGTATCTTGATCAATTAATTAGCAAGCATTTATTAAGCACTCTAATGTGCTAGAGATTTAAAAAAACCTGACCTAGCTGGTCTGAATCTCTGCTCCCACAACCAGTTTATCCCTCTCTTCAATTTCTTGGATTTAATTCTCAAAGGAAACCCTGATATTGATCCAGACTACCTTTTGGTTTATGCTCATTTGGATTCTAATTCAACTCTTCATCCATTCACCCAGGAAAACCACCTGTCCTAAGCAACAGTTTGTGACAGTTCACTCCTGGAGAGAATACAAGATTACCTTGGCTAGAGGGGTCACTGGAAGAGTATCATAGATAAAGCTAGGAGAATAGGTGAACTTTAAGATTGTAGAGGGCCTTGAATGCCAAACTAAGGAGTTAAACTCACATAAAACAGATAACCCTCTCAAAAAAGAATGCCCATTGCCTATGACAAGACAATAATCCCACACTACAATCGTGAAAAATTCAAGCTCAAAAGGCTTATATAGAGATATATGAGAAGTCTCCACAGCTAGATTCCATCAAAGGAGCAGAGAACAGAGAAAGATGTAGGTATAAAATGATTCAAGTGAAAAAGACCCAGGGGTTTGATAGTAGACAAGTTCAATATGAGACCTCGGTGTGATTGATGTACCAGTCAAAATAACTCTTCCATTAACCAACTATATTGTCCAGAACAAGGAAAGTAAGAGCTCCCTTGTACTCTGCCCTGATCAGACCACATCTGGAGCATTTTGCTCATATGGGGATGAAACACTTCAGGAAGGACATTAACTACTGAGCACCCAGAGGAGAGTGTTAAAGGGACAGCCCTTTATCCTACCCTACAGAAGAATGGGAAAGAGACTCAAAACAATGTCAGATAAGGACCAATTGAAGAAACCACAGCATTTTCCCTACTAGACAAGAGGAACCTCAGGGGACATGATCTCCACCTTTATATATTTGAAAAGTTATCATATGAAAGATGATTTAGACAACTCCGAAGTACAGAATTGGGTCCAATGAATGAAAGTTTAAAGTCTATACAAGGAAAAATTTCCCAATAATCAAGCCTGTCCCAGAGTGGGATCATGAGTACCAAATCAACATAGGTCTTCAAGGTGAGGCCAGATGATGACATAATAGAGATATTTTAGTAGGGATTCCTGTTCAGGTGGTATGGTGAATAGAATGCTGGTTTGGAATTAGAAGGAATCATCTTGTGTGTTCTGGGTCAAATACAATTCTCAAAACAGCTATTCCAGCAGATATCTTCAAAAGGTCGTGGGTATCTGAGTCTGCTTTCCCCAAAATTTTAAAGTTAAAATGTCCAGGGCAAAAGCCAGAATATCAAAAGGGGACTGAGATCTAAGGAGTCTCATTAGGTGGATTTTAAAATCCTCTTTGAAGACAGTATATTTTCATAAAAGTCATCATCCCACACACACACACACACACACACACACACACACACACACACACACACAAAAAGCCTTGGATATCAACCAGTCACATACTTAATTAAAATTAATCACATTTTGTTTTCCTCCAGAGATGAATTTGCAGGTATTTAATCTATTAGGTACAATACTTCTGAGGAAAAAAACAACACTAAATGTGAGGTCACTTCAACTGAAAATGGTTGTTAAGTATATTTTAAATCCCATCTGAGATGCAGACAGAATAAGTCATTGCAGGAAAAACTATTAATACCAAATCTTTCTGGAAAAGGTGGGCTTCTCTGGCAGAGTAAACTGATTTCCAGTGGAAAACAGTCCAAAAGGAAGCCAGAGATCTGGACTTTAAAGACAAAGACAAAAACATTTTTACAAAAAGAAAGAATACATTTCCATTTCCATTTGGTAGGTATACCTACCACCATCAAAGATGATGTCAAGACTTAAAACTCTAAGCAAATATAATTTAAACAAATTGAAAAACCAAAAGTTGTACTAGACAAATATTATGATCCATCCATTAACATGCAATCTCCTTATGAATAAAGACTGTTTCATGCTTTGTAGTTGTATACCCAGGGCCTAGACCAATGCCTGGTATATAGTAGGCACTTAATAAATGCTTGCCAAGCACTTCTAAGAACAACTTTTGAATATTTTTTAAAGCCTCCACATGCTTAACTCTCCCTCCTATTCAGCATATTACTTCGGTAATGTAATATAATGTAAGAGGTGACTTACAAAATGGATAGAATTAGGAATCTCTGTGCTCTGCAGCTTCATTTATTCCACAAGCATCCATTTCATACCTTCCAACTGTACCATAATCCTATGCATTGTGAGTAGAGGAAGGTATAACACAAAAGGGAAGAAAATGTGATCCCTGTCCATAGGTAGCTTATAGCCCAGTTGAGGAGAAAACTATTTGACATAAGATGAATAGCAATACAAAGGAGCATAATTTGAACACTGAATGAACAAATTATTGATTACTAAAGTGTCCAATAAATGCTACAGACAAGAAAAATGCAAGAGTCCAAAGGAAGGAGAGATTGATTAACAAAGAAAGATATGGCTAGCAATTTTTTCTCTTAGCAGCAGCATGGAAATTCTGATTTCTACCACTTCTGGGGGAGATAGAGGGGAAAATGAAGTACAAATTATGTTTCAAGGGAGCCTGACATTGATGTCAGTAAATGTTCAACAAATGCCTAAAATCCACAGCCAGATAGGAGAAAAGAAATTTACTTAAGGATTCCTTTAAGCTTTTAAAAAATATATTTTAGGGCGGAGCCAAGATGGCAGAGTAAAAAGACATATACTCTAGCACTTGCCCCACAGCCTACAGAATACCTGTAAAAATGACTCTCAACAAAATCTAGAGCAGCAGAAGTCACAGAACAACAAAACGAAAGAGGTTTCCAGTGAAAGGTAACCTGGAAGGCTGACAGGAAAGGTCTATCTCACAGGAGGCTGAGCAGAGCTGAGCACAGGCCTGGCCACATGGCACTGGGAGGAACAGGACCTGAACAGACCTCCAGGAAGAGTTTCTAGCAAGGAAGGTCCCAGATACCTCAACTCACAAGTGACAAACAAAGCTCCAAAGGTCAGTAAGGGAGAGCTTTCCCAGCTGAGCGAGAGAGAATGGGGTTTCCTCAGGTGACAGCAGAGGCTGTGGGAGCAGACAGTGGGCAGCTACCATGGCCAGGAAGCAACCTGGATCCATTGTTCAGGCAGCTCAGATTAAAGTCTCTGGCTGTAGGGAATAGCTGATCTAAACCTCAGCCCTGAGTGACAGCCCCACCCCCACCCAAAGCCCAGGGAAACCAAACAGCTCAGTCTAATCTCCTAACAAAGGATTCAGAAGTCAAGTAAATGACTGGGAAAATGCCCAAAAAAGGGAAAAAAAATAAGACCATAGAAGGTTATTTTCTTAGTGAACAGGTGTCTTCTCCTATCCTTTCTGATGAGGAAGAACAAGGTTTACTGCCACAGGAAGTTAAGACACCTGCCTCCAGGACCTCCAAAGTGAACTCAAACTGTACTCAGGCAATAGAAGAGTTTGAAAAGCTTGCTAAAGGAGAACCAAAAAAATGCTGAGGAAAATAACACCTTTAAAAAGAGGCTAACTCAACTGGAAAAAGAGGTCCAAAAAGCCAATGAGGAGAAGGAGGCATTAAAAAGCAGAATTAGCCAAATGGAGGAGAAGGTTCAAAAGCTCACTGAACAAAATAGTTCTCCAAAAGACATAATTGAGTTCAGGGAAATGAATGACTATGACATAAACCAAGCAGTTAGAAAACAAACGTTTGAAAAAGTAGAAGGTAATGTGAAACATCTCATTGGAAAAACAACTGACCTGGAAAATAGATCCAGGAGAGACAATTTAAAAATTACAGGACTACCTGAAAGCCAAGATCAAAAAAAGAGCCTAGACATTATCTTTCATGAAATTATCAAGGAAAATTGTCCTAATATTCTGGAACCAGAGGGCAAAATAAATATTGAAAGAATCCACTGATCACCTCCTGAAAGAGGCTCAAAAAGAGAAACTTCTAGGAATATTGTGGCCAAATTTCAGAGTTCCAAGGTCAAGGAGAAAATACTGCAAGCAGCTAGAAAGAAACAATTCAAGTATTATGGAAAATACAATCAGGATAACACAGGCTCTGGCAGCTTCAACATTAAGGGATGGAAGGGCTTGGAACAGGATATTTCAGAAGTCAAAGGAAATGGGATTAAAACCAAGACTCACCTACCCAGCAAAAGTGAGTATAATACTTCAAGAGAATAAATGGTCACTCAATGATATACAGGACTTTCAAGCATTCATGTTGAAAAGACCAGAACTGTATAGAAAATTTGACTTTCAAACACAAGAGTCAAGAGAACCTTGAAAAAGTAAACAAGAAAGAGAAATCATAAAAGACTTTCTAAAGTTGAACTGTTTACATTCCTACATGGAAAGAAAATATTTATAACTCTTGAGACTTTTCTCAGTATTTGGATAGGTGGAAGGATTGTACACACACACACACACATACACACACACACACACACACACACACACTTAGAGAGTACAGGTTGTGTTGAATCAGAAGAGATGATATCCACAAAAAAGATATAAAATAAAAATTAAGAGGTGAGGGAGGAAAATACCAAGAGAAGAAAGGGAGAAATGGAATGGGGCAGGCTATAACTCATAAAAGAGATAAAGAAAAATCTTGTTCAATGGAGGAGAAAAGGGAGAAGGGGAGAGAGGAAAAGTGAAGCTACTCTTTCCACATATGGCTTAAGGAGGGAATAACATAAATTTGGTATGAAATTCACTAAATTTGGTATGAAAATCTATCTTATACTACAAGAAAGTAGGGGAGGAGGTGACAAGTGGGGTGAGGGGAATAATAGAAGGGAGAGCAAATGGGAGAAGGGATTAACTAGAAATAAACACTTTTGGGAAGGGACAAGGTCAAATGAGGGAATAAAAAAATAAGGGGGGATAGAGTAGGATAGAGGGTTATATAGTTAGTATTATACAACATGACTATTATGGAAGTCTTTTGCAAAACAACACATATATAGCCTGTATTGAATTGCTTGCCTTCTCACTGGGGATGAGTAGGGAGGGAGGGAAGGAAAGAAGGTGGAATTCAAAGTATTAGAAATGAATGTTGAGAATTATTGTTGCATATAACTGAGAAATAAGAAGCACAGGTAATGGGGTATAGAAATTTATATTGCCCTACAAGAAAAGAGAGAAGATGGGGATAAGGGAAGGATGGGGTGTGATAGAAGAGAGGGCTCATTGAGGGAAGGGGTAATCAGAATGCAAGGTATTAGGGGGTGGGGGAGGGAAGAGATGGGGAGAAAAATTGGACATGTTACAAAGTGATGTAAAAGTAATTAGTATTAAAACAACTGACTGAATTAATTACTGAGACTAAATCAGAGACATCTTTAGTTTGGGGAAAAGAATTTTAGTCTAAGTCCCCTAGAGGCAGATAACTTTGGGTAAAATTTGGCATTGATGGAAAAGTTAAGGTTTTAATGGTAAATTTGATTTTATGGTTATTATTTAAGCAGGAACTAGAACAGGTATAGAAAGGCATGTAAGCCACTTAAGACTTGCCTCAAAAGATGTTCCTTAGTCAATGTGAAATTATAGTCATATCTGAAACCTGGTTATTGGAACTTGCTATTTTAAGATGTTATGGGACTATTAAGTGACTGTTCTTCTGAGTCTAACTGCAGGGATGGATAGCAACAAAGACCCTCTGAGCCTCCAATCCATGATGCCAGTAAGTCTGTGAGATGCTGGTATGAACTGAAAAAGGTGATGTCATGGGAAGGGTGGGAGGGCAGCTGTTCAGCCTGGGCTAAGGTAGGATTCTCCTGACTCAATTTCCCCACTGACACCTGGCAGACTCCAAGCCTCACGGAATGCAAGTTCACAATCTTCTCCTGCCTGGAACTGACATGAAGTTGGGGAGATATTGTTTCCCTACAATGTCCTTACTCTTAGTGGATATTTCCTATAGTCAAAAGGTTTGTAAGCTTAATACTAGATCTATTAAATTATAGATTGTTGGTAGGGGAACATCCGAGGTCAAGTCTAAAATTAAGCTATTAGGCTTAGGGCTTTAGATCAACAACGGTAAGTTACGGTCCTTTAATTCTTAGTAATACTGTGGAGACAATTAGGTCAAGGGTTTATGAAGTTAGCACACATAGTTATTATTTGTGTCTCAGTTGGTTAATGTTGAAAAAAATCCATTTGTGGTCTGTACTGTAAATGCTTTAAAAAATATATATCACCTGACCAAAAGGTGGAATTGTTTTATGTGAGATGAACTGTGTCAAAAATGAAAAATAAAATTTGGGCCTAAAAAATTATTTTATTTTCAATGCATGAACAAAACAAGCATTTGCATAACACAGTACAATAAAAGATGATTGCACATGAAATTGCAACTATACCACGTACAACTTGCTATTGCCTCTAAATATACCATAAAGTTATCGTGTAAATTTCTTTTTTTCCCCTTTCCTCCTCCCCCTCCCCCTGGTCCTAGAGATGGCTACCATTAGACACATATAGGTGTATATACATATATATATATATGTAAAATTATTCTATACATGCTTTTGCAATTTCCTGCAATTTCCAGTTCTTGGGCATCACAAAGAGAACTGCTATTAACATCCCAATAACATTCAAAGTTATAATTACTATTTATTAATTTCCCTCCATCTTATTTTTACTCATTCTTTTCTTTCTCAGCCTCTCTTTTTACCCTATCCGTTACCTTATCTTCACTCACTTCACCCACTGCTCCAAGAGTCCCTCCCCATTCCCTCCACCCACCCCCAATCTCAATCCACATATCCCCTCTAAAAGTTGCCTCCATTCTTTCCCCCTAAACTCCCAAATCCCAATGCACATACCCCTCTAAAAGCTTTTTTTCTTTTTTAAAGATTTTCACTTTTTAAACTGGAGTAACTGAAAAAAAAAATCAAGGCAGAGACCCAGGACTTTGGGAAGGTTCTCACAGAGAACTGACTGAAAGACACAGGCAAGGATACAGAAATTTTACAGGATAAGAAGGCAAGGATGCTTTAGATCTTAGAAGAAGTGCCTACCTACACTGGGGAGCATTTGGATACACTTGAGTAGTACAGCTGAGTCACTGGTGAAACATAGCATCTTGTGGGAGGAAGTATGGTTAAGTATCAAGTCAGGAGACCTGGGATCAAGCCCTTCTTGGCCACTCATAAGCTGTGTGGCTTCAGACAAATCACTTAACCTCTTTTTGACTTCAGTTTTCTCCTTGGTTGAGTGGGATAATTCATCCCCTAGGAGGGTTGCTGTGAGGTAATATAGTACATTGGAAACCTTGAAATGTCAAATAAATGTGGAATACCCTTATTTTCTTTAGCCCATTACCTTGCATCAAAAGTGTCCCCGTGACCCCAGGAAGATACCAAAACCTCCAATTTAAAAAGTAGTTGAAACCACATGAAAGAACTGGATAGTGTCATACCACTGATTATTGAATACCCTTCCTTATTAACATCAGGCAGGGATTCTCAACCTGCAGTCTGTTTATACCAGAGAACATCGTAAAGGATACTGTGAATGTTCGGTTTATTGTTATTATCATTACTAGCTATGTGACCTTCTGCAAGTCACATAACCTGTTTGCCTCAGTTTTCAAATCTGTAAAATAGGGATGATAATAATACCTACCTTTCAGGGTTACTGTGATGATCAACAAGATGAAAATTATGAAGTGCTTAGCACAGTGCATGGCATATAGTAAATGCAATATAAATGTTAGCTATTGTATTATATGCTA
This sequence comes from Notamacropus eugenii, assembly GCF_028372415.1. NCBI lineage: Eukaryota > Metazoa > Chordata > Mammalia > Diprotodontia > Macropodidae > Notamacropus > Notamacropus eugenii. The sequence goes on along the minus strand of NC_092875.1, from coordinate 149,068,955 downwards.
GAATTTAATTCCTTGAATACTGAATAAGGAACAGAAGGCTTTTCTCATGAGTACATATATGGTAATGTCTAGAATTCATTTCCTTACATATTGAATTACAGTGTGGGTCTACTGAAGGCCAAGGGTACACAGGGACTGAAAAAGGTTAGGAACGCCTGACATCCAGCAAAGTCAGGAATGTACAGAATTCATGTGAACTCATAGGGTTTCTACCTATTGGGTGTTTGTTTGCTTGTCTGCTCCCTTTTGTTTTTAAACCTCTCGTCCTTCTAGGTTCATTCAGGGAAATTGCGATGATTTTTTAAGGCAACACTGGTGGCCCACAGCCTGGCAGCCCATTCAACTCAGAGGAAATAGTCAGTGCTAACACAGAGCAGCATGAAAGCTCAGGGCTGGCTGGGCTCTCCGCTGTGCCCCAGGTGGTGATGATGGGAGGGGGCAGAGGAAAAATTCAAGTTGATAACCACGCGTAAACTTTCTGGCTCCTACTATTGCAAGTCAATACTGACTTCCTCAGTATAAAGAGAGGAAGAGGTTTTGAGCTGTTTGTTTGCTTTTATTTTATAATGGATCACAGATTTCCTTGACTATATCACCAATGCTTGCTGAGAACTGACTTAGCCTTTCACAGATTACATAAAGTAGAGAAGAAAAAGATATACTCAAGTTGCAATGAGTTTGCCCCTATTTACTAAAGAGTTTGGAATTCCAACAAGGCCAGTGACTTGGATGTCAAGCTATTACTGACATTCTAAAGAAACATATGCCACTCTTGAACCTCAGGGAAAATGTGGGTGGTACTTCAGAACACCCACATCCTGTACATACTGAGATGTTAACCATGAGAGTGGCAACAAGATACATAAACACCAATGTGGTTTCTTGAAAAATTACATTACAATCACAACTCTGTTATCTAGGTTAATGAAAGCAGATGTACTAGTGTTCCAAAGGAGTAAATAACCCTCAGTTCAAATGTCATCTCCTATCTTAAGCCTTGGGCAGTTAGGTGGCACAATGCTGGGTTTGAAGTCAGGAAGACTAATCTACCTAAATTCAAATCTGAACTCAGACACTAACTGTGTGACCCTGGACAAGTCACTTAACCCTGTTCGCCTCAATTTCCTCAATTGTAAAATGAGCTGAAGAAAGAAATGGAAAACCACTCCAGTATCTCTAGCAAGAAAATACCAAATGGGATCAGGAAGACTCAGACACAACTGAATGACAACATTAAGCCATTTTTGATTCTTCTATTAGTACCTCCCCACTTGGAAATTAAATTGTAATGTACTATGCATATGTTTCATATATACTTACATACGTATAGAGTTGTTTGCCCCTAAAGCATGAAATTTGCATAAGGGTAGGACTTCCATTTTTGTCTTTCTGTCCTTTGGAACTAACACAGTGCCTGTTGCATTATAGGCATTTAATAAATGGTTATTTGTTAATAACACTCAAAACACTTTTATTTATTTCTGGAGTACAGCGGGACACACTCACCTCAGAACAAGAGACTGGAAAGTAAAAAAATAAAGCAATGAACTGTTTGGTCTACCCCAATCTAGGGGTGGGCTAACGCCAGCTTTAATTGTTAAGTTTTCATTGTGAGCATTCACACCTCAGAAATCGACAATGGCTACAAATTAGGCCTTGATTTATGGTTTTGTTTACTGACTAGATCTAATAAAGCATTAATAAATGCCAATTAAACTTTAAAGTGTAAGTGGGTATATTTTCCCCCAGGTGTTAAACACTTCCTAGCACACCCCTCTACTGCTCTGTAAACTTTGCTTGAGCTCTGCAGGAGTGCAGTAAAAGGTTGAGGCAAATCACTTAATTCCTATACACCAAAGATAATCTCTTTATTTACCAAATTCTAGAAGACTGGTGGAGGGAGTTCCCACAACAGGATTTCCTTACACTGACTAAAACAAACTCCTTTACCTATTCAGGAATGGCCAGATAAGGAGATTGGCCAGGCATGTGGGTGAAAGCAAAGAAGGATGCCAGCTAATCAACCAACATGCCAGAGATTTAGGGAGAAGTCTATGTTGGATGGATTCCCATTGGATGGATTAAAATCCCCTTTGGAGGATTTACAGAAGGTTGCATGCCATTGCCATATGTGATTAGAAGACACTCAAGGGATGTATTCTGTACCATTGTGCACTGATAAAATCCCAAATCCACTAAGTATAGAATCATTAGATAAAACAAACCAACAAGCACAGAATGTGCCACACCAAAGAAGAAAAAACACAGTCTCGTATTCATTTTTCTATCCATTTGGAGCTAAAATAGCTCCAAATAAAAAATGTTTTTACTCCCATAATCATGATCAGATCATACTTATTTCTAACTATTTAAATGTAAGCTGTTCCATTTTCCCACTTAAAAGGAAAGCTTCCTTCACTGCTTGTTTTTATTGCTCTGTACATAAATACTTGCTTGTTATACAAAATGCCAGCATGCTTTATGAAATATGTTTTCTATAGGAAATATGTGTTTCATAAAACAGTATTTTCAACACATTTGTTTTCTATATAAAATACCTGCCTAGCTACATGAAATATTTATGTAAAATCCTTGCTATGTAAATTTTCAGGCTATACAAAATATTTATTAATTATACAAAAATAGTTGCTCACCACAAAATTATTGCCAAATAAAATCCCAATTTTGCCATACAATATGCTTTCCACATCAAATATTTGTTCATTATATAAAGTACTAGATTAAATGTTTTGTTGCCTTCTGCATCACTTGCCATAAATTTACTCACTATATAAACTACTGACTCATTATATAAAATATAATGAATCCCACTCCATTGCTCTTTGAGGTATAGAGGTTATTGGAGGAAATGCCAATGGAAGTTCTGCCTGCTAAGAAAGGTATTGAGGTGTAGCTAGGTGGCACAGTAGATAGAGCAATCAGCTCTGGAGTCAGGAAGACCTGAGTTCAAATGTGATCTCAAACACTTGCTATGTGTATGTCCCTAGGCAAGTCAGTTACCACAATTGCCAAGGAAGGAAGGAAGGAAGGAAGGAAGGAAGGAAGGAAGGAAGGAAGGAAGGAAGGAAGGAAGGAAGGAAGGAAGGAAAGAGGGAGGGAGGGAGGGAGGGAGGGAGGGAAGGAAGGAAGGAAGGAAGGAAGGAAGGAAGGAAGGAAGGAAGGAAGGAAGGAAGGAAGGAAGGAAGGTAGATAGGTATTGAGTATAGACCCAGTGACATAGTATGTCCAAAGACCACTCTAATACAAAGCTGAGTGCAGAGAAGCATTCCCCATAAAGTTAGCCACCAGTGGTAAATATTTTCCATCACAACAAACCCATGAAATTAGTTTTTAATTAATATATAATAAAGCTCTCAATTTTATGTAATCATCTCCTTGAAATTCTACAATCACAATGGTAGTCAAAAATGAGCCAATAAATAGGAAGAATCATTTTATTTTTCAACTGAATACAAATATTAATTTAGCCTTTAGTTATAACCTTTGTCCACTAACCAATGAAGACTGAATGAAGAGAACAACATACATAGTGACATTTTTCACAATAAATTAAAGGAAAACCGATAGGGAAGCTTCAGCTAAACAGCAGTAGAGTTTGCTGTTTCTTTCCGTGGAGACAAATAAAGGGATTTGGCAATTTGGTTTCATAAAATGACCAAAAGCAACAGCATAATTTCTGGGGATACTTGGTCATCTCGCTTTTATATGCTCATGAATAACATGAGCAAACCAACCATTATGAAGCTAATCACAATTGTGAAGATAATGCATGCCAAGGACCAACAGACGTCCACAAGACTCTCCAATCTAAGTCAAACTGTTGTTTGGTGCCTGATGCAAAGTAAGGCCAGGAGAGGATATTGAAGACTCTTTTTTTTTTTTAATATGGTGCAGGACCAAGAAATGTTAAAAGCCAAAGAGTTACAACCAACTTGGAAACCTCATGTATATGTATCTTGAATATTTTCTTCAATAAGAGAGTTCAAAAGGACTGGAGGTAGCAAGGTTGGGGATATGATTTGTTCTATGGGAAGAATGATGAATTAAAAGTAAGAGGAGTAGATGAAAGAGACCTTAGCAGTCATATAGATCAATCTATGCATAAAAGAAGGTACAATACAGCATCCCTAAAAGGTTGTCTGTCATTCAGCCTCTTTTCAAAGATCTCCAACAGGAGAGAATGAGAACCTGAGTGTGAATCCTAGCTTTGCCCCTCACTAGCTCTGACCTTGGGGATGTCATCTCTCTACCCTAAGTTTCAGTTTTCTTACCTATAAAATGAAGAGGTTGGTTTGGATGGTTTTCAAGGCCCCTTCCAGCTCCAGCTCTATAACCTTATGATCTTAAGATATCAGAAACAAAATATAACTCAAGTGGAAATTACTGGGTTACCTGATAGCAGTCATTTCATAATCATTTGTCTATATATAGTTAGATCAACTGTGTATATAGGAACGGTCAAAATAAGAACCAAATTAAAAGAAACCAAGAGAGTAAAAGTGAGAAAAAGATAGTGCAAAATTATAGAAGTTCCAGTTCAACCAGTTTAAATAAACTGATTCATGTCTCCCAAAATGGAAATTGGACAAAATGAAAGGCACAGGCTTTCACTTAGAAAAAAGTATAAACCAATAATCAAAATCTGGAGGTCAAAAAAGCAGAGAAGTCATCCTGACTGTTATTATCTTTTTGTATTTGCCCAGTTTCTGACACATAGTAGGTGCTTAATAAATGCTTGTTGAATTGAACAACTAATCCTTTGTCAAGGAGACAGACATGAATTATATAGAAGCACTAAAGAGATGATTCCTTTCGGGAAAAAAAATCTGGTGGTTTTAGTGGACCTCAAGCTCAACTATGAATCAGTAATGTAACATGGAAGCCAAAAGAGCTAATACTACTCTGAACTGCATTAATAGAGAAAGGAAATTCTGAATACTTTCCTCTGTCTTGTCAGGCCACATGTGGAAGACTGTATCCAATTCTGGGTAACACATTAGGAATTACATAAACAAACTGGAGAGAAACAACAAGGATTGGAGTACAGGCCATATATGAGTATGAGTTAAAGGAAGGTAGGAATGTTTAGTCTGGAAAAAAGAAAAATTAGCAAGCAGGCCAAGAAAGTTCTTTTTTTCAACACCCAAAGAGCTGTCATGTAGGAAAAAAAGATGAGACTTGTTCTACTTCGTCCCAGAGACAAGAACCAAGTCGGAACCAGGTGGAGGCTGCAAAGAGGTAAATTTAGGCTTAATGTCAGGAAAAAATTTCCAAACAAATAAAAGCTGTTCCAAAGTGGAAATGGTAGCTTCCCCTTTAGCTAATTTCAAGCCATTTCAACCCCCTTCAGTCTCTATCTTAGTCTCTGGAAAAGGCTACTTTGAGAGAGAACAGATTCTCTCCCATTAGACATCGTCAAGCAAGTTGAACTTCTAGTTGTCTGGGATGTTGAAGTGGGAATTCTTTGTTCAGATACAAATTGGACTAGATAGCCTTAGCAATCCCTTTCAACTCTGACACACTGTGATTCTGTCTACTTTTTAAATAATTGTATTATTCACTTGAAGCTTATTAATTTTTTAAAGCATAGGATTTGTCACTTTAGAACAAAAGAAGGTTCTCCTCAACTAAGGCACCTTCCATGAATGCAATAAAATAACAAAAGATTCTGTCACATATGTAACAACACTGGATACAACAGAGTTTGGTGATCTATTGAGCACTCACATCAAGTATGATGTAAAACACAGAGCCACAGACTTGCCCAAGATAGTTAGTTACCATTGTGGTGGAATGACTCCAGACCCGGTACTCTATCCACTGCACCAAAGTCCAGAGTCCAAATAATTGGGTTCCCTATTGATAGTAGGTTCTTCAAATATCCCTGTTTGCAGATGACATTGCAATAATCAACCACCAGAAGATTATGGAATTTCTTCTGGGAAATTAACACTGAAAAGAAAGTACAAAAAAAATCAGCAGCACAGATTATGGCATTATGTCACACAACTGGAAGGGTAGTGTTTTCAATTAATCTATCAACATACAATTTATATGTATTTTTATGTATGTACATTGATATCTACATATGGATATAGATACAAATTGTTGCTAGTCATTCTTTTCAAAGGGTACCAAGGACATCACAATTTGGGGATAAAATGGTAGATGATGGGTGATGTCTTGACTTGCACATGATTTGGATTTAAGTGAGGCAGAGTTGCACAGTCATCAGCCTCACTCTCTCTTCCAGTCATCAAAGTCCAGCAGAAGGATAAAAGTCAAGATAACAGGTGATGGCTGGGGATGCAGTGGGTGATCTTTAATGTCTGACCAAGCTCTAAGCTCTCCATAGTGCCTGCTTCAGCCACTTTTTCATGGCTATTGAAACAAATTGCTCTCATCTGCTCATCTCTGTAACTCACCAATAGCTCTGCGGCCACTTTGGTCACCCTCAATCTGGGTCAGCCTGTTTGCCAAGATAGTTTTTTACCAGTTTACTGGGATGTGGCCACTGTGCATGCTACAGCTTCTTGGAGCCACAGGTGAAAGGTGGGTGAAGGTGCACACCAAAGGTGGATAAGTGGTCCTGAAAAGGGCTCAGCAAGCTCTCGTACCAGAGGTGCTAGTCCTCCCTGAATGCCCCAAACAAGATACAGACAGAAATATAGTAGATAAAGGCATAAAGACAGATATAGATTTATCACTATATAGATACAACAAACCTATATATTGTGGGGTTTAGGTAGGGTGATAGTGCAGACCTGTGATTTTTTTTTAATTTCATTTTTTAAAAATTCAGAACCTAATAAATACCTATTAAGAGGGACATTTTCACATGCAAAGCAGAGGGAAAGGATAGTGCATGTTGCTGTGAATCTGTCCCACATATGTCTTACTTCTCCCTTCAAGTATACAATGAAATCAACATGCTATTTTCAAAGCTGTCCTGTTTGTTTCTTACCAATCTTCTTTCTGTTCTCTTCTATGCATTTTTAAAAAAATGCTTCAGTGACCCTCTTTTCTTACTTATTTTTTTATTTTAGCCAAGCTATCACTAGCCCTCCTCTCCTTCCAAGTCCCATACCCTCACCCCCCCCCCAAAAAAACTAAAACAAAGAAAAATAAAGTTTTTATACCAGAGATATAGGGTTAAGCACAACAAATCTCCATGTTAGCCATAGCTAGGGAAAGAACAAGTATCTATTACATAGCAAATTCATCCCTTCACTCTTAGGAATTGGGTAGCATGTGTTGTTGACAGTCCTCTGAAAGAGTTTATTTCATTAATTAATCATTAAGTCTTTTGCAGTTGCTTTCTTTTATAATGGTATTGTTATATATGCAATGTTCTTCTAGCTCTGTTCACTTCATCCTGCATCAGTTCATAGAAGTTTTCCCAGATGTCTCATATCATTTCCTTCGTCTTTCTTACAACAAAATAATACTCCATCCATATTTATATGCCCTTTGTATGTGTATTGATATGAGCATATATATTCACACATACAAACAACTGTATACATAACACATTTTGGACAGGCACTGTAGATAAATAATAATCTGGACCTCAAAATGAGTACAAGAGAAGATTAAGAGATCGGATTAGATCACATTTTGGAAACTACCCAAAATGTGCGGTGATCATAAGCTGCTCATTGCTGCAAAAGCACAAAGGCCATCATTCTCCCAGGGATGCCATATTCCTGTGGATCATAAAGCAACCAAGTATTGAAAAAAATGAAAAATACAAGTTGCCCAAGTGGCAATGGAAAGATGCATGAGTGTATGCAGCCTGACAGTTTATCATTGATGATTTATGTGTGAGAAGTGGCTTAAAAGCCACTTCTTAAAAGGTTAAAAGCCATCATCATGGCACATGACGCAAAGGAAATCATTGACCTAGTTCTATTGTGATGATGAGATAGTAACCCAATTGCCAGCAAAATATACTTTACGTAGGAATAGAAAAAAAGTAAGACTTCTAGCATGTGGATAGAGTCCATCAACTCTATAACAACAATAAAAAGTCCTGGAAAAGATTACCTGGGAAAATAACCAGAGACAGTACCTTGTACAAATTGAGGAATTATGCCAATGAAGTCATGGATACATTAAAGAACATAAAATACATACAAAGAGTTTGGCTGTTATACATATGTACTTCCTATATAAAATACTTTTTCACAATATAATTTCAGGAGGCAGTATAGACTTGGGATTATATTGGTGCAGGTAGATTAAACATCACCTACATAAGACATTTACTGATCTTTCTCTATCTCTCGCTCTGTCTCTGTCTCTCTCTCTCTCTCTCTCTCTCTCACACACACACACACACACACACACACACACTCCCACACACAACATACACACATACATCCACATACACTTTAGTACCTTTCTACTATCCAAATTATTTTGTATTTACCTGTTAATATTTTGCATATACCTATACATGCTAATGGTGTTTCCTCTAATAAAATATAAGTACCTGAAGGGCAGAAATTACTTTATTTTCTTATCCCCAGCACTTAGAACATATTAGGCACCTAAAAAAAATTGCTTGTTAATTAATTAGAGAACTCTCAGTGAAGAAACTTCACAGATGGAGATCAGCAACTGATTTGCAAATTTTAGGTTTAGAGAGTTTCCTGAACCACTGAAAAGTTAACTGACCCACCCAGAGTAATTCAAGCAGTATGAGTGAGAACTGGTATTTGAAACAAGGTCTTCTTGACTCTGAGATTAGCCTTCTATCTACAGTTCCATGTTTCCTCTCACACTATATAATATACTCATTACATAAAATACTTACTCACTGCATGAAATTTTTGCCTGCTTTACAAAATTCTTATTAGCTATATAAAGTACAAATTGCTTATTATAGAAAACATTTCCTCACCATGCAAAATACTTGTTCCTAATATAAAATACCTCTTTACCATAAAAAAAGAAAAGATTTACTTGCTTCAAGTGACTCAATGAAAGACGTTATTATCTTTCTGCAGCAGGGCAGGTGTGCCTGTGGTTTTCATATGAAGCCCTAAACATCTCTAATAAAGTAATTATTACAGGAAATAGCATACATCAGAAGCCAAGGCCTCATAGCTGCTCCTCAGGTGGCAGGCACATGGCCAGTGGTTGCACAATCAACAATAGAAATAATTTGTTGAAAACACAAGACTCTTATCTCCTTTCTTGCCCGCTCTTTCTGAACCATTTTAAAACATGCTTGTTGGTTTCTATATTAGCAGCTTGTTTGTCTTAAGTGAAGAACGCAGAGAAATTGCTGGTAGCAATTCAGAAAAGTAAGGCCTTCCTACAGCCACAGAGAGAACTTTTACTTACCCATGAAAACAGCAGAATTCTTTTTAAAAGGGGAAGCAAAAACCCAGAGAAATGCAGATTTCCCTACATTATCACAAATGATGTTCCTATCTTTCCTCTCCCCTGCTAAATATCTAATAAAAATGACACTTTTCACTATGCTAATATTGGGGAAATGCCCACAGAAACCTCAGCTTCTACTGTTTTCATCTGCCTCCCTACTTTCAATTAGGGAAGCAAGCAGATAATGCTCATCCTTTTCAAAGTCCCTGTAATTCTCTATTCAACTCCTGTGTGTGTGTGTGTGTGTGTGTGTGTGTGTGTGTGTGTGTGTGTGTGTGTGTGTGTGTGTGTGTGTGTGTGTCTGCCTGTCTTTGTATGTCTCTCTTTCTCTCTCTTCTCTCTTTGCTCTTTCCACATTTTTTCTCCTTTTCTTTCTCTCCTCTCTTTTTCTCTCTCCTTAGTCTCTTCTCTCTTTGCTTTCTCTTTCTCTACCTTTTTCTACTCTCTCCTGTCTTCTCTCTCTTTCCTCTCTCCCTCCTTCCTTCTCTACCTCTTTCTCTCCCTTCTCTCTCTCTCATGTCTGTCTGTCTCTGTCTCTCTGTCTGTCTCTGTCTCTCTCTCTCTGTCTCTCTCTCCTTTTGAGAGGTAATGTGGTACAAGGAAAAGAACACTGAATGGAGAGTCAGGAGATGAGCTTGGTTTCCAGTCTGCTTTCATGGGATCATAGATTCTGGCTGGAAGGGCTCCTAAAAGCTGTCTAATCCATCCCCTCATTTTACAAATGAGGAAACTGAAGGTTAGAGAGGTCATCTAACATTTAGCAGCTGTGCTCATTCATTTATACGTTCCACCCACATTAATAAAATGCCTACCATATATCAAGCACTGTTCAGGAGCTAGAGACAGCAGAGATGAAAATGAAACAGACCCTGTTCTCGAGATACTTACCTTCTTTGGGGGAAGGAGGGAGGCAGAGAATAACATGCACACATGTAAGTAAATGCAAAATAAAAAATAAATATGGCTACAGTGTGATTTAGTAAATAGAGTGCTAGCCCTGGAGCTAAGAGGACCTGAGTTCATGTTCCTCCTCTGACATGTACTATCTGAGGGACCCTGGGAATGTCACTTACCCTCTCAGTGATCTGGGCAACTCTGGGAGTTTCTAAGTTACAGAGAAGGCTCAGACCTTCATTGATAAGAGTTTCCTCACCTCCCTATGTCATAAAATCACAGGTCCAGTCCTTGAGACTCAACCCTGTTATCTTCCAAGTAGGTGTAAAAATAGCTGCTCAGAAATAGGATGAGATCATTTATGTAAAGCACATTTTAACCATAAAGCGCTACATAAGTGTCAGCTATTGTTCTCATTCTCTTCCTCCCACACACTGTTCTTTCTTCCAATAATCCTCCAATTATCTGCAGCCTCCTTGGTCTATTCTAAGGCACGTTCGTGGTCTGCATGATTGGTGAAATGACTAGACAGCTGCTTACAAGTCAAATGACATAACCACTGTATGACTGTGATTATTATCAGGAAGATTTCAGCCGCACCAAATGCCTTCTCATCATGCTGGCTGATGGATTCCTGAAATGATAGTGCTTCTTTTCCCTGCTTTAAGATTCTGATCTCTGCTTAAATGTCAACAATCCAAGGGAGCGATGTGTTTTACAAGCCATTATCCTGACCTACTGGACTCGGAGCTCAGAAACCCTCAGTTTATATCCTACATTGGACATTTACGAGTTTGTGAGTAGGGTCCCTTAAACTCTCCGAGATTCAGTTTCCTTCTCTGTAAAATGGGAATAAAAACACTGTACTTCTCTCATTTGAGTGGTGTGAAGCTGAAATGAAATAATAGAGAGTATCCTAAAAGTTTAAACATCTCTAGAACTTTTGAGACACCCTCTCTACATAAAATGCTTCAAAAACCTTCAAGTACTACATCTCTTTCAGCTATTTATTATTAGAAATTGAAAAATGTGAAACCTGTTGACAAATGACATTCCAAAACTAGGTTTCTACTTCCAGTCTCTGAAGGAAAAGGTTGAATGGTAACAGAAGTTGGAGAAGAAGGCTTTCCAATTGCATACAAAAGAAAAGGAATTTGAGAAAGTGATTTGGAAAACTTTGGATATATGCAAGCCAAAGAGTGAATTTGGGGAGAAGGAAAAATTTGGAAAAGTATGAAGGAAAGTTGAGAGAGAATGACTTAAGCTGTAGGAGGAGAAGACAAGATCTGAAGAAGGAAAAGGACTAAGGAGTAGTTGATAAAGCAGAATACTCAAGAACAGGTAAGTAAAGCAAATGAGTAAGAATGAGTAAGAGGTTAGTAGGAGAAAGGAAAGGAGGGTGGGAGTAGTTCTCTCACCACCCAATCATGGAAAAAGGAGAAAGGAAATCCCTAGGATTACTGAGTTGCTCAGAGGTGAAAAAATGGGGCAAAGGTGCAAAGAGGTGATTAAAGTGTTTAACTGCATTAACAAGGTCCTAATTAAGTGAACTGTAATCACCCACAAACAATTTACCTTCAATTTATGCAGGATATTCTTGGATGCACGTAGATGTTGGCACATTATTTTACCCATCAGAATGTGAGTTTCTTGAGGAAAAAGACTTTTTTTTTGCCTTTCTTTGGTATCCTCTGTGCCTAGTACAATACGTGGTACCTAGTAGGTGCTTAATAAATGCTTGTTAACTTGATGCATCTCTCACACACACACACAGACAAATGTTAAGTGCTTCTATTCTAAAAGATTTAACTTAATAAACAAATAATCCAGCCTTTTCTTGAGCACAGTGTTTGGTACATAGTAGGCACTTAATAAATGCATGATGATGATGATGATGATGATGATGATGATGATGATGATGATGATGAAGATATTTGAAACATAACACTGAGTACCTCAAGAACAGAATTGGCAAGAATAAAAAGGAAGGTGAAGTTTGTGATGACTTGTGTTTAGTATATTGCCAAGTGACTATGTTCAAAATATAGGCTGGTCTCTGAGAGAAATGATTATACCTCATATTAAATAACTAATTATTGGAGAGATCCAGAGGTTTTTCCTTTTTTCCTATTCCTTCATTCAAAGTCCAGCCTTTCATAGAGATATCTGATCCATTGTCCCATCCAATTAGAAAAACTTTACAAAGAAAATCTAATTTGGGTGAAATACAGTCCATTTTTGTTCCAGTCTAACAAGTCTGAGTAATCAGAGTCACATCCCCAGTCCCTCATTAGAATAGTTTCACCTTTCATTATAATATTCATCTTGTTAACCAATCAAAGTTGCTTGCTGCCTGTCAGGAATAACCACTCTTCCAAAGGCATATAAACATCATGATGCCACCATAACGAGTCTTTGGTTCATGAGAGATGGCCAAAGGACAATCATTTTATTAATTATCTGCTAGCAATAGTTAATCAAATAATTAATTACCTAGAAACTATGCCTCTTGAATATTTCACGTATCACATCTCTGTCCTAGGAAATAAGTAAAAGGACTCAGGAATCAATTTATCAAAAGCATTTGTTAAGCACTTACTATATATTAGACAGTAAAGTTACAAAGACAAAAGTAAAACAGTCTCTGCCCTCAAGAAGCTTACATTCTCTCGGGATAAAACAATATTTAACTAAGCTCGTACAAAATAGATATGGGGTCATTTGGGGGAGCAAGGCACAGGAAAGATTTCACATAGAGACTGAGGGAGTGACATTTGAGCTAAGCTTTGAAAGAAAGTAGGGATTCTAAAAGGACAAAGTGAAAAGGGGTGAGATGGCCAACACAAATGCATGGAGATAGGGAAAGGCAGGCCATGAATCAGACGCAGCATCAAGCACAGATGACTGGACCAGAAAGTGAGTAACGTATACAATAATAATGCTAGAAAACTTGGGGCCATTGTGAAAGGCTTTAGATGCCAAACAGGAGTTTCTATTTGCTCCTAGAGGTAATAAGAAGTACCTCTCCTGATTCCAGGTTTTCAAGGATAATGAAGTTATTTCACACACACACACACACACACACACACACACACACACACACACAACATACACAGAGACAGCTTTGATGAGTTTGGAAGGGGACAGAGGGAATAAGATCTAACCTTTGTGGGGACACCTGACAGGAGTGACCAAGTAGACTCAGAAAGGCCTCTTGTAGAAGGTGGAGCTTCAGATGTTTTGGAGAAAGTCAAAGATTCTAAGAAGTGGAGATAAGGAGAGAGTATGGAGGGGAAGGGCTGGGTGAGCCAGTGCCAAGGCATGGAGATGGGAAATAGAGCATCCTGAGGGAAGGGGAAGAGAAGAAGCATGGATTGCATAAGCACCTACTATGTTCCAGGCACTCTGCTAGGTGTTTTACAAATATTAGCTCATCTGATCAGTAAGTCATTATGGCTGGACCCTAGAGTATATGAAGGGGAATAATGGGTAAGAAGACCAGAAAAATGGCAAGGGGACATGTCGGTTGTAAACACCTTTCCCAATATGGGTCAAAAGAAGAGAGCAGAGCCAAGATGGTGGAGAAAATACTTGTAATTCTTAAAAACTCTCTTATTATTAGGGCAGTTAGAAGAAGCATACATAGACAGTGGGCATAGATGTGAGTTAAATATTATAAGATAATTATCTTAAAAAATAAAATTAATGGGTGAGAAAGACAAGAGCATTGGGAAATGGGGAAAGGAGGGTAGAATGGGGTAAATTATCTGACATAAAGGATGTATGACAGAGCTTTTGTAGTGGAAGGGAAGATGGGGAAAGAGATAATCTTTAAAAAAATGTTAAAAGTTGTTTTTACAAGTAATTGAGGGAAAACAATTTTTTTTTAAAGAAGAGAGTAGAAGAAATGTTGTTGATGATAGCTTACTAAAGAGAGTGAAGGAGTATTTGTCAATTTGATAACCACAAGAGGGATCTATTGTTTTACCAGTGCATGTATGTAAAACACAACAGGAATCCTCCAAAGAGATGTTAAAAGATATTACTACACACTCCTGATGATTCATGAAGGCACAGAAAGACACGTAAGGCAGAGCAAAATTATGATATCTTGGGCAAGAAACATAAGTACTTATAGTAAATGTTTCTGATACAAGCCTCATTTCTCAAATACAGAGAAAATGAGTCAAATTTATAAGAATAGCAGTCATTCTTCAATTGATAAATGGTCAAAGGATATGAAAAGGCAGGTTTCAGATGAAGAAATTAAAGCTATCTATAGTTATAAAGAAAAATGCTCTGACTATTGATTAGAGAAATGCAAATTAAAGCAACTCTGAGGTACCACCTCACATCTACCAGATTGGCAGAAAAGGAAAATGATAAATATTGGAAAAAATGTGGGAAAACTGGGTCACTACTGCATTGTTGGTGGAGTTGTGAACTGATCCAACCATTCTGGAGAGTGATTTAGAACTATGCCCAAAGGAACTAATCTATACATGATGCTTTCAGTTCCTCTTCTCTCACTCACTCCTCAACCCTTCGCAATCTGGCTTCTGACCTCACTAACCAAATGAAACTCTTCTCTCCAAAGTTACCCAGATCAAAACTGTGCATACTCTTTGATCAAGCAATACCACTACTAGGTCTGTATCCCAAAGAGATCATAAAGAAGAGAGAAGGACCTACATGTACGAAAATATTCATAGCAGCTCTTTTTTGTGGTGGCAAAGAATTGGAAACTGAGGGAATACCCATCAACCAGAGAACGACTGAACAAGTTGTAGTATATGAATGTGATAGAATATTATTGTGCTATAAGAAGTGATGAGCAGGCAGATTTCAGAAAATCCTGGGAAGACTTAGATGAATTGATACTGAGTGAAGTGAGCAGAACTAGGAGAACATTGTGTGCAGTAACAGCAATATTGTGTGATGATCAACTATGTTTGACTTAGCTCTTCTCTGTAATACATGGATATAAGATAATTCTCAAAAGACTCATGAGGGAAAATGCTGTCCACATCCAGAGAAAGAACTACAGAGTCTGAATACATATCGAAGCATATTATTTTCACTTTAGTTTTTTTTTTGTTTTTTGGGGGAGGTTGTGGCCTTTCCCTTTTGTTCTGTTTCTTTCAGAACATGACTAATGTGGAAATATGTTTACATGATTGCACATGTATGACTTACATCAGATTGCTTGCCATCTTGGGGAAGGGAGATGGGAGGAAGTAAAGAAGAAAAAAAGTTTGAAACTCAAATCTTATAAAAAATGAATGTTAAAAACTATCTTTACATGTAATTGGAAAAACTAAAATTCTATTTACAAAAAAAAGAAACATAAGCTCATGGAACACAAGGGAAGCTCTCATCACTATTACTCGCTGAAGGCAGGGAATACAGAAAAGTAGATTTGGGAAAGCAACAGATGGCTAAAAAAGATTGTGCCTAAAACAGAGATTTAGATTTCTTGGCCACTTCTTAAAAGAGAGGAATAAATAAAATAGAGGCACCTGGTACCTAACAAAGATTTGTAAAAATGTATTTGTCTGAAATTTTGTAAGCATAATCAAAAAAGCTTTAAGCAGGAAAGGAAGATGGAAAAAGAAAATTGCCAATATATTTACCAAACTAGATTCCAGAGAAAGAAATTACAATAAAGTAAGCATTTGGAACACACAGAAAGTCACAGGAGAAAAAAATCCAAGAAAAGGGTCAAAAGCAAAAACCCAAATCCTCAAATTTCTACATAAAAATGCACAAAGCCTGGGAAACATCAAAATCAACTAGAGATCCTAATGCAAAGAGGTAAGATTAAGCTTGTCATTGTCATTGAGGCTAGATGAAATAGCTACCGGTGTATAGTTTTTTCAAAAGAAACAAAATAAGTAAAAAGAAAGGATGAAATAAATTCAGATATTATACTCATGAGGAAATCTCCAGGAACCAGAGTCTGGAAGAGATGCTGACAGCATTTGGGTAAAGATCAGTGGAGGGAACTATAGTCCTATATCTCTCCTCCCTTTCTCTACTAAAATCCTGAAGGGGAAAAAAACTATCTATATATGTCTCCCATTCCTCTTCTCTCCCTCACTCTTCAACCCTTTGCAATCTCACTTCTGACCTCGGCCTTCAACTGAAACTCTTCTCTCCAAAGTCACCCAAAATCATTTTATTGACAAATCTGATGGTCTTTTCTCATTCCTCATTGTTTTGTGCTTTTCTGCTGCCTTTGATATGATTTACCACCCCGTTTCTGCATCCCACATACTCTCTCCTCTTTCTGATTTTCATGACATTTTATTTTCCAGTAATTTTTCAGTCATGTCCAACTCTTTGTGACCCCATTTGGAATTTTTCTTGGCAAAGGTACTGGAAAGATTTGACATTGCCTTCTCCATTTTATTTTACAGATAAGGAAAATGAAGCAAACAGGGTTAAGTGACTTGCCCAGGGTCACACAGCTAGTGGCTAAATTTGAACTGAAGTCTTCTTAACTTCAGACCCAGCACTCCATCGATTGTGCTCATCTCTCCTTGTTCTTATCCTATTGTTCTGTTCCTTCTCATTTTCTTGTAATTCATCATCCACATCATGGCCCCAAACCATGTGTAAACAAAGGCTTTGACCTGGGTCTTTTCTCTTCTCACTATATATTCTCTCTTCAGGTGACCCCATCAGTTTCCATGGCCTTAATCATTATCTCTATGTAGTTCACTCTGAGGGGTATATCAGCTTAGTCTCTCCACTGAGCTCTAGCCCTAAATCACCAATTGCCTAAAGGACATTTCAAACTGAATGTCCTTGAGACATCTCAAACCCACATCCTAAATTGAGCCCCTTATATTTTCTCCAAAGCTCACTCCTCTTCTATTGTCCCTGTTTCTGTTGAAGGTACCTTTCTTCCCATTTGTCAGGTATGCAAACTTGATATTATCATCAACTCTCCATCAGATGCAAAATCTAATGCAACTCCAGCACCTGACCCTTTCTCTCTACTCACACAGCCATCACCTTAGATCACCTCTTCATTACCTATTGCCTGAACTATCACAACTTCCTAATTGGTCTCCTTCTTTTGATCTCTCCTCATTCTGGTCCATTATCCTCCAATACTACTTTAGAATAGGACTGGAAGAAAGTATATGTCCTTAACAACCTCATTTAAAAAATCTCCTTGTTCAATTTTTACAGAATTCACTTATTTCCCAGATGAAGCCACTGAGGCACAGAGATGCAATATGAATTGTTCAATGTCACACAGCTAAATAGGAGCAAAGAGACCCCCTATCCGCTGATTGCTAATCACAGCGTTTTTCCCCCATTATTTCATTATTGCCTCTCCCTACCACCTAGAAGTTAATCTGCCAGGAGGCTGAAGTTGAATGTAAATGAGTTATAAATTGTGATATATTAGGAGTTATATAAAGCAGCCTAAGGAAAAAATCTATAAAAGTCTGACCTCACTTAGTACCTAGAGAAAGCATATAGAATATAATAAATTTAAAAATCCAACAAAGTCTGACCCCACCTGGTACCTCAACTACCATTTTAAGTTAGCAAGTTTCTTAGTTGGGCTATGTAAACTTCAGTAAAGATTATCATTAATATTGACTTCAAAAAGAAAATTAATCACTGGGCAGAAAAATACTACATAAAGGGGTTTTAGAGATTCTTGGAATTTTCAAAGTTTCTATTTTCTAAATTGGAAGACAGAGTATAGGGAACACTTTTTTAAAGTTCCTACCTCTTCTATGAAGCTTTTCCTGACAGCCGAGATCCTAGGGCATTTATGCTCTATAACATACAATTCAGCACTTAATTATAGGGTCATAGAATGTTAAATCTGGAAGGGAACAATTGAGTAAACTGAACCTTAGCAAAGTTAAATCAATTGCCCAAGGTCAGATTCTACCATTTAATTCCAACATATGCCCTTGTAATCTGTACTACTATTTTAAGTATGTTACAATTATAGATTAGAGTCCTAGAATTTCCAACTAAACTATAAGTTTCTTGAGGGTAGAAGCCCTCTCTAACACTTGTACAATCTTCATAGTGTCTAGTACATTATATGTGCTCAATAAACACTTAGGAAATATCACTTACAGTAGCCTTTCCTACAGAATCTATAATTAGTATTGTTTTAACTTTAAGAGCCAGATGGAATGTTGAGCATTTAACAGTTGGACAGGCAGTTTACGAAAGACTGGGGAGAGGTAATGAAGGAAGTTTAAGAGAAACTGTGGAGAAGTTAGAGCTAAAAAGGATGGGGAAAATGTCTTTCTTTGGGACAAGTGTTTAACTCATACTATGAAGAAACAGAATTTTATGAGGAGTAAGTCTAGAGAGCAACTATTAAGACTGGTGATTTGAGAGAAAATAGAAACAGATAGTAGAAAATTTATGTCCTGAAGGATATATTTAACTTTTATCTTGTGAAAAGAATGAAGAAAATTCTTGAGAAGAGTTTTTACTTGGTATCTTGAGTGAACTGAATGTTGGGAGTATATTTTCAGAAATATTCTGTGGTTACAATGATGACTAGAATTGACGCTGGCTATGTCTTTTCTCACAGTTAAACCATAAGTAATAACATTTCTTGTATTGATTACATGATTTGTACATTATATAGAGAATGACTAATATTTATTTAATCCTAAAAAAGTCAGAATTTTTATATATAGGAAGATATAAGCAACTGATTTAAGGCAAGGAGGTTTCCCTAATTTATTACATAAGCATTATATAAGAAACTGTGATGAAAGCTAAGAGTTTAATTGATTAACTAATGAGAAATGTTGCAATTTAGTAATTAACAAGGAACTATCCAAACATACTCCTGGATTACCATTGTTATGTTTGAAAATCAAGTTAAAATGAGAGACAATAATCTGAGTATGATCAATTTATTAATTAGACTAACAGTATGCAATAAATTGGATCACTGGTCTCTCTCAATAAACAAAGAACCTGAGGGAGGGCTCACAAGCCTTCATATAGTTTTGGCAAGTATAGAGTGGAGTAGGCAGAGAAGACAATACAATTTGTTACAGAATAGACAACATCCTGAGGGTGGAGACAATGTGATTGGTTACATCAAGGAAAAGTGGGCTAACACCTATGGGGAGCTAATAGCCACCCTTCTCCAACAATTAAGAAATGTTAATTATTTTATGGGAACCATTCAACATCTTATAATCTTTGGTAGGGGATCAAGACTAAGAGTTTGAAGAACTCCCCTAACTGCACAAGGACAGGCAAAGACAGACAATATATCTTGTAGGAATATACCAGATCCACTTGTAGGCCTTCAAAGATAGATAATACTAATTTTGATATTTTCACCCTAGAACTCTGAATGATGAGAATTAACATGGCAATGAGTCAAGTATCAGGTTGAAGATAACCTACATAATCCTGTTAAATTTAGGGAATTACAGACTGGGAAGTTCATAAGAATTCCATCTACCACATTCCTTAGAGAAGTCTTTAAGCCTAGCCTTGAATACTTCCAAAGATAATGAGCTCACTACTTGATGAGGCAATCCATTCCATCACTAAATGGGTATAGTTGCAGGGTCTTTTATAAAGGGCTAAAATCTACATTTCTGTTGCTTTCGACTACCGGCACTACTTCTATCCTCTAGAACAATGGTCTCCAAAATGGGGGTGTATATATCCCAGGGAGTGCTCAGGATGATCTACTATGGGTGCACAAAGAAAATATTAGATCTAACAACAGCATCAAAGCTGTCCAGGTCACAGCCACAGCATCTTCCCCTGCTGATCTGCCTCTCCTGCCTGCAACCAGTGTGAGTCACTAGACAGTCAGACTTGTGCTCCTCTGAAGGCAGCAAGTTATACCTCACCCAATCCTAAACCCTGGATCTACATACCTCTATCCTCATTCCTTTCATTCCCATCACAGTAGCAGCATATACAACATGAGTCCTCTGACCCAGGCAAAAAAGGCAGTGGGGGAGGGGACAGTGTCTGTACCATTAATAAATAAAAATTATTCTTAAAATATTGTTCATCCTTATCACGTCTTTTTAATTTCTCAATTTGCATATATTTTATACTTTGTATGATATATTAGTACAGTGGTATATGTACATGATTTAGAAATACTGAGAGTGCATGCTCAATTTTTTTTATGGATATAGTACATAATGAAAAATGTTCTAAGATCACAGCTCTAGAACACAGTTCTAGAGCAACTCAGAACAAGTCTACTCCCTCTTTTATATGGCTACCTTTACATACACAGACACACACTTTGCTTATCTTGGTTTACCATGAATGAACTTTAGAACAACCCTGGTAAAGTAAGAAAAAGGCATTCAGGCTATTATCAGCGATGGACTTCAAGGAATTCTTTTAGCCAGCTACCATACCACTGCAGAATTAGAGTCTCAGACTTGTAAAGAGGACTTAAAGGATTTCTAGTTTTGCTTGTAAGGCAAATAAAACCCAGACAGACAAATAGAAAGGACACTGTACTGGAGTCAGAGGACCCACATTCAAATTCCTCTTCAGCAGCTTAGTACCTGTGTAAGTAACTTGGGCAAGTCACTTAACCTATCTGGGTCTCAGGTTCCCCATCTGTAAAAAATGAAAGGGTTAAATTAGATGTCCACTGAAGTCCCTTCCAGCTGTCATTCTATAATCTTAAGAATTCAGGGATGAATTAAAAAGATGACTCAGAGTATGCTACTGAGAACTACTGCACTTTAAGGTCTTTTAAAATAAATATTCTACCTCTGCTGTCTTATCAACTGTTTCTCATTAGGTGACTGATCTCCTTATCGAACAAAAACCTTCCCTCTAGAGGAGTCATAATATTTACCAAGATACAAAAAGAGAAAATCACTGCTAATGAAATTTCATTCACAAAAGCCTACAAAGTCAAATTGATTTTTGAAGCAGGAACAGGATAGTGTTAAGGACTTCCTTCTGCTTGCAGGGTTTTTAGAGCAGTGCTCACAACAGCTCCTTCCCTCACTAATTGCAAGAAGTGTTATTTATACTGCAAATTTATACTGTTGCTGTAGAAACATGACCAAAAAAAAGACCCTGCTGGAAAATGAAGTATGCTGAGAAAGGGGCAAACAGTGGTCAGCTTCTGATTGGAGACCATGCTCTTACCCAAAGAGAGCAAAAGTGATGGATGCCTTTGGCATCTGCTTTCATCATCCCTTTTGATACAAGTATCCACAAGAAAAAGTCAGCCCTGATTCTTGCCTTGTACACTAGCGGAGGCAAAAGGAACACACTGTTACATCCAACAGCTGGATCTTTCCTCAAATAACACCACTAATCATGACACCAAGCAATTACTCCAACATCAAACTGCAATGTCAGGAGCTGGACAAAAATAATTACCTATTGCTCCATGTGGACGTGGGCTTGGGACTCAGGGACTGCTCTGCCTGAAAGGAGAGTTTAACTGACTGCTTCTTCCTGACCTAATGGTTTGCTATAACTCCTGGAAGAAATATAAAGTATCTTGTATATGATTTTTTTTAAAGTGCAGAGGGTGATAAATACAGGTCCATTTTAGGTATCAATAATAACATTAGATAATTACAAAGCATATTGTCAACATTTTATATGTAATTGTCTCCCCCATTTACCCTGGCACTTGGAACAGTTTTTGGTACGTAGTAAGCACTTAGCAAACACTTGCTGATTGAGTGATGGCTTGGTTAATTTAAAGAATCACTCTGGTTCCTTTCAGGTTTGAATACTAACTTACTACTTGCTACTCTTTTTTTGGATTCAGTTTCCTTATCTGTTTTTAAAAAAATAATAAAAGATGTTGTGTATGTCCAGATGGTCTCTAAGTTTCCTTACACCTCTAAATTTTATGATATATACATATATATGCATATATATTATATATAGTTGATGATATACATAGGTTGATCATATTATATATAGAAAGTGATGAAATTATATGTGTGTAGATTTTATATATTTATAAAATATATGTGTGCATGTGTATATATGTATATGTGTATATGTATGTATGTGTATAGATATAAAATTCATCTGATGCTTAAAACAATCCTGTGAAATAGATAGAAAGAATAAATTTATTTCATTTAATTTTAAAGAATGACTTACATGAACTGATGCAAAGTGAAGCGAGCAGAACCAGAAGAACATTATACCCAGTAACAATGCAATGATTAACTATGAGTGACTTAGCTATTATAGCAATGATCCAAGATAATTGCAAAGGACTTGTGATGAAAAATGCTCTGCTGTCTACCTCCAGAGAAAGAACCGATGGAGTCTGAATGCAGCTTTCATGGGGTTGGTTTTTTTTTTTTTTTTTTGGTCTGTGTTTTTTCACAAGACTAAATATGGAAATATGTTTTGCATGATTACACACGTATAACAGCAAATTGATTAGCATCTCAGGGAGGGGAAGGGAAGGGAAGGAAGGAGAGAATTTGGAACTCAAAATTTTAAATGTTAAAATTTTTTTTTTTACAAAAAATGGGAGAAAATAAAATATCATTCAAGGAAATATAATAATTTTAAAAACCAAGAAAATTGGCCTGAGAAGAAATTCATGTTGAACTCTCTGTATTATTCTTACCTAGCTGATATTATGCTGCTCTCTGAGCCTTGGGTTTCTTATCTATAGAATGAGCTGAATTAAGTGTAATCTAAAGTCCCTTCCAACCCTGTGGTTGTGTGTTACTCAATGATTAGTTCTCTTAGGCACTAGGTGACACAACTGAACCTGGAATGAGGAAGACCTGAATTCAAATCCAGCCTCAAACATTTACTATCTATATAACCCTGACAAGTTACTTAACCTCTCTCTGTCTCAGTTTCCTCATCTGTAAAATGAGGACAATAACATCAGCCACTTCTCAGAGCTGTTGTGAGGATCAAATGAGATAATATTTTAAAAGTGCCCTGCAACCCTTAAAGCACTATATATAGTCATATATAGTTATATAGTTTTATATATATATATATCTCCTAGTTATTACTATTGTTATCATCTTGAGTTCTTGGGATATATCAAAATCTTCGTCCCTTTTGAGGGCTTCCTCTTTTCTCTGTCTCATTCTTTTGCAGTCTTCTCCATCTCAGGCTTTTCTTCATAGAAACAGGATACCTGTTCCTTTCAGGCCTGCCTGCTTTTTCACAATCAAACCAAATTACTCTCTATAATAGAAATGCTTATGGGGTGGAGGAGGCGTAACCAACCTAAGAGTTTTAGCAGATTTTACAAAGCTCACCATGAACCAATAGTATGTCATGGCGGTCATAAACATTTCTTGGGTTGCATTAAAAGAATTATGATACTGCCTAGAAGGAAGGAAGTTATAGGTCTGCTGAAGAAAAAAAAAGTCATAGAATCTCAGAGTTGGAAAGGGCCTCAGTTACCATCTGTTCCAACCTATACTCTGCCCTGAACTTTGACGACTCTGGGAGAGAGAGTAAGGCTGTTGACTTTGTCTAGCTCTGCCTCACTTACATCCAACTCACTCTCAAGTCAAGACATCATCCTTGTGATATCACTGGTCCTTTTTGAGCATAAAGAACAAGCAACAATATTCTGCCCTGGTCAGATGAAATCCGCAGCATTGTATTCACTTTCTGAATCCATATTTAGAAAAGAATCTCAAGCTGAATGGGATCTTATAGATCATCTGATCAACACACACCTGAGCAGTAATCTTCTCCACAACAACCATGACAAGGAAGGGATCATCCAAACTCCACTGGAATTTCTCAGTGATGGGGAACTCATTACCTCCTCAAGCAACCCACTCCAGTTTTGGACAATCTTGTTTGAAAACTCTTCCTTATGAAAAGCCAAAATCTAACTCTCCTCTGTTTTCACCAAGTCGTCCTAGTTCTGACCCCTGGCACCGAGCAGAATATGATGGGCATTGAGAACAAGCATCATATTGATCCCCATCCTCCTACCTGTTTACCTTCCCCAGGTCAAATGTCCTCAATTCCTTCAAATCCTCTAGTTTCCTATTCCCCTCTCCCTCTGGATGAGCTCTGCCTTATGAGTTAATTTTTTAACCTGTGGTTCCCAGAATGGAAGTCAGAAACAATGCTCCAGATTTAGTCAGAACAATGCAAAATACAGTAGGATGGTTACGTCCTTAGTTCTCGATATTATGCTCTTACTAGTTGAGAAAAACTCAATTGCTTTTTTTTTTA
Source organism: Notamacropus eugenii (assembly GCF_028372415.1). Lineage (NCBI taxonomy): Eukaryota > Metazoa > Chordata > Mammalia > Diprotodontia > Macropodidae > Notamacropus > Notamacropus eugenii. Next base: position 149,044,433 of record NC_092875.1, on the reverse strand, counting down.
TTGCCATGTTAACCTATTAACCCATTAGGAGCTCACAATTTACTAAAATACAAAGAATTTTTGCACATGTATTATTATTTTTATTTAACTTCATGTCCCCCATTCCTATAATTCTGCAGTTGGTTTTTCAACCCAAATACGGGCCTTTACATTGACTCTTGTTTAATTTCAACTTTTTAGACTCAGGTCATAGTTCTAACCTGGCCATATATATTGCCCCCTTTTCCCAACTGAGTTTAGAAAACATCTTTTCACTTGCTAAATGTGCCTAATAATAATATTAACAATAACTAACATTTGTATAATGCTTTAAAGTTTACCAAGTACTTTATTTATGTTATCTCATTTGATCCTCACAACAACTCTGTGGAGTAGATGACATCATTATCACCATTTTACAGAAAGGAAACTAATGAGAAGTTAAGTATCTTTCCCAGAGTCATAAAGCAGCAAATGTTTGAGGCAGGATTTCAGTTCAGGTCTTTCTCACTCCAACCTCAGCACTCTATCCACTGCATTTCCCAGATGCCAAGAGGTACTGCCCACTTTAGAAGAGACAGGAGTTGGGCATCAGCTATAGGGATCCTGGGACTTTATTATCACAGAATCACAAAATTTGAGAGTTGGAAAGTATCTCAATGGCCATCTAATCCAACCCCAAGAACAAAAGAAATTTCCACCATAACATACCCTTCAAGTGGCCATCCAGCCTCTTGATTAAATACCCCCAAGAAGAGGGAACTGAACTCTTAAACCCCTTCCACTATTGGACAGCTCTGTTTGTTAGGAAGTTTCTCCTGACATCAAGCCAAAATGTGCTTCTTTGCAACTTCTAACCACTGCTCCTACTTCTATCTTCGGAGGTCAAACAGAACAAATTTAATCCCTCTTCTATTTTCTTGACAATCTTTCAAATACTTGAAGACAGTTATTATCTACCCACCCCACCCTACCCCCAGTCTTTTCTTCAAATTATCCATTCCTGGTTCCTTCAACTAATCCCTGTGTGATATGGACTTCACTACCCTGGCCCCCTCTATGGGATACTTTCCAGCTCATAAATGGTTTTTTTAAACTGTGGCACACTGACCTGAACACAGTACTCAAGCTGATAAGGTCTTTAACAGCAGCACATAGATTATAACAAAATCCCACAGGATTGCAAAAGGATTTTATCTATATTCTTAACATCAAAGAGGCTCATCACAATCCTGACTCTTGCATGAAATAGCATAAAGTAGGAGACAGAGTGCCAGACTTGAAGTCAGAAAGGACTGAGCTCAAATACCACTTTTAACACTTGTTAGTTATGTGACTATGGGCAAATCACTTCAACTTTCTGAGCCTCAGTTTCTTTTACCTGTAAAATAGGGATAATAATATGTTCAGTACTTATCCGACTCCATTGTTATGAGGTTCAACTGAGAGAAATTGCAACAATTAAACCAATTGATCCATATTACTTTTTCTTGAAGACCTTAGACATCGATATGGGGGGGGGGGGGAATTCCTTTGATGCTATGGTCACTTATATTTGTAAGGCAACCAAGGTTTAACTGGAAAGTTAAGCTCTGGCAATTGCTCTATGATAAGAAAGGGTTTGTGTGGATTTTTTTTTCCTTCTCAGTTTCCTTGAAGATGTTTTCTGTTCTTCCTGTTGGTTTCTACAAACTGTTCCTTTGAAGAACCTATAATTTACCTTGTAGAGCCAATGACTCCCTTGTAGAGCCAAAGGCTCCCCTTGTAGAGCCAATGGTTCCCCTTGTAGATCCAAAGGCTCCCCTTGTAGAGCCAATGGTTCCCTTTGTAGAGCAAATGACCCTCCTTGTCAAGCTAAGGACTCTCCTTGTAAAGCCAATGGCTCACTTTTCCTTAACTAGCCAAAATGAATCTCAAAGATTTAATGTGCTGTCACAGGCTGAAAATATGGACAGGACAGAATTCAAAATAAACTAAAAATTAAGAGTGTGGCTTTAGACCATGGAGAAAGAAAAGAAGAACCAAAGAAGTTGTAACTGTCAAAAAATGACTTGAAAGTGGTTGCTAGGTATATGAAATGGAAGATAAGGTGGTGGTAGGGTGGTAGCAGCCACCTCCATCAGTTTCTCAAGTATCAGCTGAAGAAGGACAGAAAAACTGGGTTTAAAGTAGACAGGCTTAATAAGTTTGGAGCTATAGTAAAAATGGAAGAAAAAAAAAACAAGCTTACTTACCTGTTACTTTTTCCATGCTCAACTTCCCTATATGAATTAAAGAATAAAGTTAGATGGAAGAAGCTGGACGATATTATAACTAATGAGCGTGTTGAGGAAAATTAATTCTAAGAATCAAAGTTTTGTTTATATTTTTATTGCTTATCATAATCATTTGTCAATTTAAGTAGCCTTAAATTTAGTGGTGAAATACTAAAATATTAGGTGAGCCTCTAGTCTTTGCTGTGGAACTTCATTCATTTGTAGTCATTAATGTTCTTAACTAAACAATGCACTTTACTTAATACAATAATAGAACCCTAATTAATTTGCTAATTATTCTTCTCTTGAAAGAAATGACAAACACACAGCCTGGGAAGAAAGGAGACGACAGCTATTTTTTAAAGCACTCTGACAGACAGTGTGGTGTAGTGGCTAGAGAGCCAACTTCAGAGACAGCAAGACTTGATCTAGCTTTCAGGAGCTGAGTGACCCTGGGTAAGTCACTTAATATCTCAATGCTCTCGTTTGTGGAATTGTGAACTGATCACACCATTCTGGAGAGCAATTTGGAATTATACCCAAAGGGCTGTAAAATTGTGCATATCCTTTGACCCAGCAATACTACTTCTAGGTCTCTATCCCAAAAAGATCATAAAAATAGGAAAAGGAGCCATATGTACAAAAATATTTATAGCAGCTCTTTTTGTGGTGACTAAGAATTGAAAATTGAGAGGATGCCCATCAATTGGGGAATATCTGGACATGTTGTGGTATATGAATGTAATAGAATACTCTTGAGCTATAAGAAATGGAGAACAGGTGGACTTCAGAAAATCCTGGAAAGACATATAAACTGATGCTGAGTGAAATGAGCAAAATCAGGAGAACATTGTACACAGTAACAACCACATTATGCAATGACTGACCTTGATAGACTTATTTCTTCTCAGTAATGCAAAGATCTAAGACAACTCCAAAAGGCTCATGATGGAAAATGCTATCCACATCTAGAAAAAGAACTATGAAATTCTGAATGGGTATCAAAGCATACTATTTGCTTTCCTTTTCTTTTGTTGGTTTGCTTTGTTCATTCTTTCTCATGGTTCCTCCCATTAGTTCTAATTCTTCTTTACATCATAACTAATGTGAAAATATGTTTAATACAAATGTGAAAAGAGAGCCTATATCAGATTGCATGCTGTCTTGGGAAATGTCCTACACGGTCCCTGGGCCATTTCTACTCATAAGGGTAAAATGTTCATGACACTATTGATTTTATCAAATAATAACCCATCCACTGACCAGAATGTGTTGATCTATCTTCATCTCAATACATTTTGTAGCTTATTCCATACAAGTCAAGATGTGGGAAATTAATGTAAGGTGCAATGCTGATGATAGTGATTATCACAATGTCAATTGCTAGCATTTTCATAGATCATGGATTCCTAGATTTAGGACTAGAAGTTGATCTTACAGGTCATTAAGTTTAAATCCATCATTTTACATCCCGGCGAGGAATCTGAAAACCAGAAAGGTGAAGTAATTTGCCATGAGTCGTATAGTTAATGAGCATCTGAGGAAGAATTTGGATCAAGGATTTCAAGCGATTATAGTTTTAGAGTTGGGTTATTTGGTCCAAGGTCATTTGGTCCAATCTGCTTCCATTTTACAAATGGGGTAAGTAGGGCCCAGAAAGATTAAATGACTTGTCCAGTCTTCCTGAATCCACTATAACACCTGCCCTCCTAATTGTACTCAAGGCTCACTCTCCATTTCATTGAGAATGGGAAAGCAATCACATATAATGGGAATTAGACTAAGAGTTAACAGTCATGCCTCCCCCATTATTGAGCTCAATGACCTTGAGCAATTCTTTTCACATTTCCAAGGAACAATTTGCTTATCTGTAGAATGAAGATCAGCAGTTTTCAACTTTTTTGTCCCTGGATACCCCTTATATGCTTTAAAATTATTGGGGACCCCCAAAGAGTTTTTGTTTGTATGGGCTATAGCTAGAGATATTTACCACATTGGAAATTAAAATATCTTAGTATTATTATAAAAATAATTTTGACCTCAAGTACTCCCTACAAGAGTCTCAGGGATCCCCAAGGGTCTCTGAGCCACACTTTGAGAAATTTTGGACTACATGGCTTCTAAGGTCTCTTTCAGTTGTAAAATTAAATGATTCTGATGATTTCAGAAGGGAGTGTTGGATATTGAAGGGAACTATAGTGAATGAAAAGAAAAAGTGAAACAGTGGCAAAGACAGAGGACTGCAAACTAGGATGCCTGGGCTCAAATAAGAGTGAAAATCATCATATATATCAGCTCTAAACTCATTAGCTGTGTGGTGACCATCAGCAAGTCACTTAACATCATTTGGCCTTCTTATCTGGAAAATGGGAATAATTAAATTTGCATTACCTACCTCACAAGGCTGTTTGTAAGAGAAGTCCTTGACTGAGAGTGGAGCCACGATGGCAGAGTAAAAAGATGGTCCTGTAGAAGTTCCCCCCATAGCCCATAAAATACCCATAAAAATGACTCTAAACAAATTCTAGAGCAGCAGAAGTCACAAAATGACAGAGTGAAAGAGATTTCCAGCCCAAAGCAGCCTGAAAGGCTGGCAGGAAAGGTCTATCACACTGGGCATGGAGTGGAGCACAGCCCAGCCTTGGCTGTGTGGAACAGCATGGATAGGACCAGAGCAGACTGGGGGGTGGAATCCCAGGTAGAAGCTGTGGTTTCCAGTTTGCTCAACTCACAAACTCCAAAGACAGTTTCAAAGGTCAGTGAGAAAGCTCTTTTACCTGAGGGAGAAGGGAACAAGGTCTGGCCCCACCAGCAGAAGCAACTTCAGCAGCAGCGCCAATTTGTGGAGCCCTCGGCTTAAAGACCCTGGGAGAATTGAGCTGCTGATCTAGATCTCAGCCCTGAGTGGCAGCCCTGTGGTGAGGAGTGCTGGCTGGCATGGTGGAGCTGGTGGAGGCACTGAAGAGGGAATTCTACTCACAGATTCTGGGCAGAAAAATTTGTGGTAGCTCCCAGACCAGAATGCAGGCCAAGAGAGGAGTAAACTCCTCTCCCTTGATTGTGCCACCTTGGAGGAACTGAGAACTTACAGGTCCCCAGAGTATACCCTCCTCTTGAGAAATGACTCAAAAGTCAAGTAACTGACTGGGAAAATGCCCAAAAGGGGGGAAAAAATAAGACTATAGAAGGATATTTTCTTGGTGAACAGGTATTATCTTCCTTCCTTTCGGATTAGGAAGAACAATGCATACCATCAGAGGAAAACCTAAAAGTCAAGGCTTCTGCATCCAAAACCTCCAAAACAAATATGCTATGGTCTCAGGCCATGGAAGATCTCAAAAAGGATTTTGAAAATGAAGTAAGAAAGGTGGAAGAATTGGGAACAGAAATGAGAGTGATGCAAGAAAATCATGAAAAGCAAAGTCAACAGACCCAAAAAAATGCTGAAGAAAATAACACTTTTAAAATAGGCTAACTCAATGGGCAAAAGAGGTCCAAAAAGCCAATGAGGAGAAGAAGACTTTAAAAAGCAGAATTAGCCAAATGGAAAAGGAGGTTTCAAAGCTCACTGAAGAAAACAGTTCTTTAAAAATTAGAATGGATCCCCAATTGATAAATGGTCAAAGGCTATGAATAGGCAACTTTCAGAGGAAGAAATTAAAGATATCTATAATCATATGAAAAAATGCCCTAAATCACTTTTGATTAGAGACATGCAAATCAAAACAACTCTGAGGTACCACATCACACCTATAAGATTGGCAAACATGACAGAACAGGAAAATGATAAATGTTGGAGAGGATGTGGGAGAGTTGGAACACTAATTCATTGTTGGTCCTGCTATGAGCTGATCTAACCATTCTGGAGAGCAATCCCAAAGGGCACAACTGACCTAGAAAAGAGACCCAAGAGAGACAATTTAAAAATTATTGGACTACTTGAAAGCCATGATCAAGAAAAGAGCATAGACATCATCTTTTCATGAAATTATCAAAGAAAACTGCCCTGATATTCTAGAAGCTGAGGGTAAAATAAACATTGAAATAATGCACCAAACACCTCCTGAAAGAGATCTGAAAAGAGAAACTCCTAGGAATATTGTAGCCAAATTCCAGAGTTTACAGATCAAGGAGAAAATACTGCAAGAAGCTAAAAAGAAACAATTTGAGTATTGTGGAAATGCAATCACGAAAACACAAGATGTAGCAGCTTCTACATTAAGGGATCGAAGGGTTTGGAATATGATATTCCAGAAGTCAAAGGAACTAGGATTAAAACCAAGAATCACCTACCCAGCAAAATTCAGTATAGTACTTTGGAGGAAAAATGGTCATTCAATAAAATAGAGGACTTTCAAACATTCTTGATGAAAAGACCAGAGCTGAACAGAAAATTTGACTTTTAAACTCAAGAATGAAGAGAAGTATCAAAAGGTAAACAGGAAAGAGATATCATAAGGGACTTACTAAAGTTGAACTGTTTACATTCCTACATGGAAAGACACACACACACACATATATATATATATATATATATATATATATATATATATATATATATATATATATATATATATATATAGACAGAGGGCACAAGGTGAGTTGAATAAGAAGGAATGTTATCTTAAAAAATAAAATTAAGGGGTGAGAAAGGAATATATTGGGAGGAGAAAGGGAGAAATGGAATGGGGCAAATCATCTCTCATAAAAGAGGCAAGAAAAAGCCTTTTCAATGGAGGAGAAAAGGGGAGATGAGTGAGGAAAAAATGAAGCTTACTCTCATCATATTTGACTTAAGGAGGGAATAACATGCACACTCAATCAGGTATGAAAATCTATCTTACACTATAGGAAAGTAGGGAAGAAGGGGATAAGTGGGGTAGGGAGATTATAGAGGGGAGGACAAATGGGAGGAGGGAGTAATTAGAAGTAAACATTTTTGGGGAAGGACAAGGTCAAAAGAGAAAATGGAATAAATGGGGGGCAGAATAGGATGGAGGAAAATGTAGTTAGTCTTACACAACATGACTATTATTGAAGTCTTTTGCAAAACTACACACGTAGACCATATTGAATTATTTGATTCTCAGTGGGGATGGGTGGAGAGGGAAGAAAGGAGAGAAGGTGGAACTCAAAGTTTTAGGAACGAATGTTGAGAATTGTTTTTGTATACAACTGGAAAATAATAAATACAGGTAATGAGGTATAGAAGTCTATCTTGCCCTACAGGAAAAGAGAAAAAATGGGGATAAGGAAAGGGAGGGGTGTGATAGAAGGGACGGCAGATTGGAGGAAGGGGTAATCAGAATGCACAGTGTTTGGGGGCAGGGGAGGGGAGAGATGGGGAGAAAATTTGGAACTCAAAATTTTATGGAAATGAAGGTTGAATACTAAAAATAAATAAACAAACATCAAAATAAAATAAAATAAAATTTTTTAAAAAGTCCTTCATAAACTCTAAAATACTAAAACAGGTAGGGAATCTGCAGCCTCGAGGCTATATGTGGCCCTCTATGTCCTCAAGTGTGGCCCTTTGACTGAATCCAAATTTCACAGAACAAATCCTTTTATTAAGTTTGGATTTAGTCAAAGGGCCACACTTGAGGACATAGAGGGCCACAGGTTCCCCACCCCTGCACTAAACCAATTAACTTTTAGGAATATTCCATTTGAATAGATACAGAAGATGTTCCCCAGAGGTACCCTTGTGTTGAAACAAGAAATTCAGTCTTTAGTTTCCATGCCTTTGTACTATCACATACCTGAAATGCATTCCCTCTTCCTCACTTCCATCTCACAGAGTCCCTTTCTTCCTTTAACCTGTAGCTCAAGTGCCATCTTTTACATAGACCCTTTCTTGGTCTCCCTAACCACTAATATACTCCCTTTCAAACTGCTTTGTATTTAACTACTTTGCATATATTTGTATTTATTAACTTTAGAATTATGCTCTATATATTTTATATATACTTGTCTCCCCCATTTGTAAGTAAGCTCCTTGTGAAAAGGAATTATTTCATTCTTTGTACTTGAATCCTCAGTGCCTTACATAGTACCTGACACATAGTAGGTCCCTAATAAATACTGGTTGATTGACTAATTATTCTTTGGGGGATAAGGGATGAAGGATGATGTCATGACATCATCTTTTATGAGATTCTATAAATGAGAACAGCCATGTGGACAAAATCTGAATTAGCAGATAATGTTCTGGAATGAGGCTGTCCTAAGGATGACAACAGAGCAATAATAATAGCAAGAATAATGCTAAATAAATATTATTTAAATAATGTTAAATAATGTAAAGCCCCGCAGTCACACTGGGCTTTAACGTTCAGAAAGCATTTTACATGTATTATCTTATTTGAGCCTTCAAACAACCCTGCAAAATAAGTGCTAAAGGTATTCTTATCCCCTTGTTTACACAGAGGTAACCTTGAGCTAAAGCTCAAGGTTATTTGGCTTGCCAAATGTAAGGGTCCCCAGGTCTTGAGCCTGACGAAGAAAGATCTGATGCCTCAGGAAGAGATGAAGTGAGTAGGTCTGAAGTCCAAGCCTAGAAAAAAGGCTTTATGTGGATATACATATATGCATACATACATACATATATATATATATATATGTATATATATATATATATATATATATATATACACACATACACACACATATACATACATATGTGTATCCCTGTCCCTGTGATTAAGGAAAGTTACAGCTTTCGTGGTAGAAGTTACCCCTTCCTGCTGTGGTTGATAGAAACTCCCCTTCCTGAGTCATTCTTATTGTCAGCTGCTGCACAGATTTAATTCAGTTTCATTCAGTAAACAATCCCTGCCCTCAAGGATTGGAGCTTCTAAATCAACCTTTTTATGGCTTCCCATGTAACATGTAGAATAGTGACATTTATTCCCTGCCCCAGTCACCTCCAGGATTGTTGTCTATATAAAGAGAGAGAAAAAAAGCTGCCTCCTTCCATCTCTCAGACTATTGCAATCATCCTATCTATGCACAGCCCTTGGCAGAAGTAACTTAGGTTGTTGGTTTTTCCTACTCCCTTCTATTCCCAGTTTCCTAGATCCTTTAAGCACCAGAAAGAACAAGAAATACAGAGCTTGGATGGCCTCTGGACACTTAACACGAGAAAAGTTACCTAAAGTTATTCTGTCTGGCTATAACTGGAACACTTAAAAATGGATCAACTATTCTTTAGGAGAGACACTGGAGATGCAAGAGGCCAGTGAACCAAGGATAAATAAAATTAGAAGGCATTTATATTGCATTCTGAGACTCACAAAGTGTCTTATGTACATTTTCTCATTTGAGCATGACGATAACTCAGTAAGATAGGTGCTGCAGGTATTATTATTCCCATTTGGAATAAGAAAATTGAGGCTAAGAAAAATTGAGTCCCATGTAAGGTCACATAGCTGGTGAGCAGGATCAATTAATTAATTAATTAATTAAACTGAGAAGGATTTGAACTTAAGTCTTCTTCACTCCGGGTCCAGCATGCTATCTACTACACCAGAGGCTCTGATTGAGTGGTTTGTGAGCCCCGTGATGGTCCAAAGAGTTTTCGCTAAAAATTTGTTAATGGTGTCTTAATCAGTAGATACACACCCAGTTATGTTAAAGTACTTTTTTTGTTGCGTGACAACAAGCATATGCATATTTGAAGCATTACAGATTTGTTCCTACAGAGATTAGAAACTGTCATCATGTGCAAAGTGATTTTTTTGTTCTTGAAGTAAATACATCAAATTGACCACTTTAAAGTGCAAGTCTGACCATATTACACTCACATTCAATAAACTCCAGTGGCTCCCTATTTTCTGCTGGATCAAATACAAAATCCTCTATCTGGCATTCAAAGAGCTTCATAACAGAGCCTCTTCCTTCCTTTCCAGTCTTCTTACATTTTATACTCACCCATACATACTCCTCTGTTCAACAAAATTGGCCTCTTTCCTGATTCACTCCATCTCTTAGCTCTGGGTCCAGTTGTTCCCCATGCCAGGGATGCTCTCCCTCTCATCACCACCTTCTTGCTTCCCTGATTTCCTTCAGGTCCTAACTAAAATCTCATATTCTACAAGAAACCTTTCTCATTTCTTCTAATTGTAGCGCCTTCCCTCTGTTAACTCTCTCCTATTTATCCTGCATATAACTTGTTTGTACATATTTGTTTTCTTGTTGTCCACATCTCTTGCCCCATTAGATCACGAGCTCCTTAAGGGCAGGTTTGCCTTTCTTTGTACGGTGATCAGCACATATGTGCTTGGCACATAGTAGGTACTTAATAAATTATTAAATTGACTACTTCTGTGCTTTGGGGAGTTTTCAATCTATCATCAAATTGTTTCCAAACTGCTACAAGGTTTTAAAATTCAAATACAAACTGATTCCCAATGGTTAGTTAAGACTCGTGCACATTCCCTCATTTGCATTCCATACACTGCAGCAGAACAATTACCTAATTTTCCTCTGTCACTCTATAATCATACCTCATCAGCTGCGTAATCATGCAATCAAGACATTACTGACATTCGAATTCTTGCCATAAAAATGGCAGGCTGTCTGAAAACTATGATTGCTGGGCATATATATTACAAGTGATCTTGAAACCATCATGTACCATCACAAACATTCTGTAGAAACAAACCTTATATTGCCTCTTATATTGCAATAATAAGGCTATCTTAGTATTAAATTTAGTATCTGCTTATGTCACTATTCTTCTACCTGGGGGATTTTCCAACGAACTGGTTGGCAACACTGGTAAGTCATTCAGTAGCATTTATGTGAGAATGTAGCCAGAATGCTTGTGGTAAAAGAGAAGAAAAGTCACTTCTGAAGAGATTCTTTCCTTAACAAAGATTAGTTTGTATACAAATACTATTTAAAAAACCAACTTAATACAACCAAATTTTAAGTACATTTACCATTTAATACGATGCTTCTCATTAGCCAGTAGAAAAATAAATACTTTATATTATAACTAGCAATTCATTTTTGTTGATTGGTAAAGTGGCTAAAAATTTAAAAAATAAATTTCCACATTTCCCCAAGAAAGCTTATAAAATTCTCCTACTATTTTCAGCCACATATTTATATGGGCAAGCATTTTCATCTTATTCTTGTTTTAAATCAAAATACAGAAATAAATTCAATGAGAAACCAGATTTAAGACTGAGTTTGGTGTTGAGTCAAATATTGCAAACCTTTGTTCAAATAAAGAAAATTAACATAAAAATTAAGCTTACATATGATTATCATATCATAAAATTAAATATCTTCTAAGTTGCAATTTATTTCATTAATGTATTATTTATATTCAACAAAACTTATAAAATAAGGAAATTTAATATGAAGTCACAGATAATACCAAGCAAATGAGATCTTGTTGAATCATTTCTAATTCTTACAGAATGTCTCACATAAAATATTCATTATTATTTTATAATTATAATTTTATGGAGTTTTCATAATTTTAAGTAGAATAAAATTTTACATTTTGTAATTATATAATATAAATTTTATTTTTGAGCTTTTGGGGGAAGAAGTTATCATTTTAGCTATTGTAAGCACTTAATGAATAAATCTAAAAGAATATTCAAATAGTAGATTAAATTACCCTGGCAGTTCACATTTTTTTGTTGCTGTTGAAAGAGGTTCAAGGAACAAAAAAAAATTTAGAACCATTGCACTACACCATACCCCTTCTCCTAGAAGGAATGATCAGACAGGTAGGATGAGAACAAACCAGAAATGCAGTGCATGGAGAGAGAGTATGGCTGGGAAGTGAGAGGGGTGGAGGGGAGTAGCAGTAGGGAAAGTTGCAAAGAGGTCAGAGAGAATGGTAACTGAGTAAAGGACATCAGATGTCACAACTAAGAGATCATTAGGGGAGAGAGAGAAAGAGACAGATACAAAGAGAGACAGAAAAAGAAAGAGAGAGAGAGAGAGACAGAGAGAGAAGAGAACAGCAAGGGACTGAAAGTTAAAATTACAAGAGACTTGAATAGTAAGCATGTGCTGGGGCAGCTAGGTGGTGCTGCAAGAGTCAAGAGGACTGGAGTTCAAGTCTGACCTCAAATATTTGACACTTACTAGCTGTGTGACCCTGGGCAAGTCACTTAATGCCAATTGCCTCACCAAAAAAAAAAAAAACAGGTAGCATTATGTAGTGCAAAATGGATAATTTTGATTACATTTAACTGAAAAGTTTTTGCACAACCAAATCCAATGCGACCAAGATTAGGAGGGAAGCAGAAAACTGGGAAAGAATTTTTGCAACTAGTGTCTGTGATATGTTCTAAAATATATAGAGAACTGAGTCAAATGTACAAGAATACAAATAATTCCCCAATTGATAAATGGTCAAAGGATATGAACAGGCAGTTTTCAGAGGAAGAAATTAAAGATATCTATAGTCATATGAAAAAATGCTCTAAATCACTATTGATTAGAGAGATGCAAATCAAAACAACTCTAAGATACCACATCACATCTATCAGATTGGCTAACATGACAGAACAGGAGGATGATGAATGTTGGAGAAGATGTGGGAGAGTTGGAATACTAATAGGTGGAGCTGAGCTGATCTAACCATTCTGGAGAGCAATTTGGAACTATGTTCAAAGGGCTACAAAAATGTGCATACCCTTCGACCCAGCAATACAGCTTCTAGGACTGTATCCCCAAGAGATCATAAAAATGGGAAAGGGTCCCACACGTACAAAAATATTTATAACAGCACTCTCTGTGGTGACCAAAAACTGGAAATCAAGGGGATGTCCATCAATTGGGGAATGACTGAATAAGTTACAGTATATGAATGTAATGGAATACTATTGCTCTATAAGAAATGATGAACAGGAAGACTTCAGGGAGGCCTGGAAAGACTTATGTGGTCTGATGCTGAGCAAAAGGAGCAGAACCAGGAGAACTTGGTACACAGCAACAACCACAGTGTGCAAGAGTTTTTTTGGTAGACTTAGAACTTCATTGCAATGCAAGGACTTAAAAAATTCCCAATGATATTTTAAGGCAAAATGCCTTCCACATCCAGAGAAAGAACTATGGAATTCAATCGCAGATTGTAGCAGATCATTTTCTTTTGTATTACATTTTGGTTTGTTATATGATTTCTCCCATTCATTTTAATTCTTCTATACAACATGACTATGGTGAAAATGTATTTAATAGGAATGTATGTATAGAACCCATATAAAATTGTACGCCATCTCGGGGAGGGAGGGGGCAGTGGGGGTGAAGGAGGAAGAGGGAAAGAAAAAATCTAGGTTGTATGGTAGTGAGTATGGAACACTGAAAATAAACAAATTTTTAAAAAATAAAAAAGTAAAAAGTAAGCATGTGGTGAGGGAAAGGAGGTGGCCATGGCAGTTTCCTCTTTCTACAAGTATGTCTCATGACTGAGGACAATGCTTATTCTTGGAACCTATTTGTCTCTTAAATGTGTTACCAGCATCAACAGTAGGTGAGAAATAATTCTATCAAAAATCAAGCACCACTGGAAAATTTAAAATCACAAAAGAAAATGTTAACCCCCAAAGCAGTGATCAAGGACTGTGCTCTGTTCATTATAACAGAACTCTTCCACTATACTTAATAACTCATCCCTTATATGGAACAACAATTACATAATCCGCATTCTGCCTGGGATTGGGGGGAAGAGGGTTATTTTTCTACTTTATTATTTCAAAGTAGAGCTTGTGGGTCTTTGGCTGGCTAAAATGATATCTAACTCCTTCCCTTTAATGCAATTTCCAGTCACTCAGTTCTATGCCCTTTGCAGCCAATCCCCCAAACTGTTTTGAAGAGACATGTGTCATTTGCCCCTTTCCATAAAGCCAACACACTCGTTGCTCTCTCTTGACTATGTAATTCCTTAATTCTTCTCCCTCTGCTACTTTAACCCCACTTCTTATCTGGTTTCCTTTTTTACCTAAATGCCAGCACTCCTTTCGATGAAATTAAATGCTTTTGACCCTGCATTAAAGTTGTGTGTCCAAGAAAATGAGCACTGTGCTCCAATTGGTAACAAGAATGGGGACAATGGTGAAAGTGATTGAAAGGCTTGATGTAGCCAACTCAAGTGTGCTCAATAGAAAGAGCTCTGGAATTGGTCAAGAGATCCAGGTGTGAATTGCTGCTCAGCCATCGACTAACTGTAACCCCTGGCACTTGATATAACACTTAGAAGGGGGGGGGGAAGGTGGCACTGTTCACTAATGCACTTAGCATGTGTTTATCTTACATTATACACAAACATACATCCATGCATGTGCTATTCTCCCCTATGCCCCCAATCACACCCATTAAACTATAAACCCCATGAGAACAGAGACTATCCTCTCCAAATTTGAGATCTCTCCCAGTGCCCAGAATAGGTAAGTGCCTAATTAATATTTGTTGAATTAAAATGAAACACTGCGGTTTCTCTCAGGCTCCAAAGCACTGAATTATGTTATACCCAGTACACACACACACACACACACACACACACACACACACACACACACACACACACACACAAAATGAGCCATGTTCTGTGGCTTCATTATATCAATGACTAAAACTATCTTGAGGATCCCCCTGAAACCCTGTTGTAAAGGCATGAGTCATGAAATGCTACAGCCTCTGAAAAACCAGGTGATTCTTACCTATAGGGGAACGAAGGGGAGCATGGTAGGTGGTGAGCAGACTATGGCATATAACAGAGGAACTGTGCAGAGAAGTATCAGAAAGGGAGTTATTAATCAACAAATAAGGATGGATCCCACTGTGCTCAGGATGGGAGCTTGGACCCTATTCATCTCAGATCCAGACCTGTTTACCTCTCCTCAGGGAACCTGGTATCCTTTCTCTTGGGAGTTCACTACATTAATGCAGATCTTAGTGCAGATGTTTTATTGACTTAACCACTTTAGCTCAGAATTCTCAAGGAAAAGATATGTTCTAGCCACAGCTTCTCAGATAGCAGGGATTACAGGCAGACTCCACTGGGGCCCAGGGGGATGTTCTTTTAATCTGCAGCATAGGAAGATATTACAGGAAGAAAACTCAAAAGAAAGAGAAAAAGTCTGTGAGATGCAAAGACAGTTTTTCCGATGATATCCTACCCCTTTCAGAAAATTAAATGTACCAGGATTTTTCCTTCTCAACAGAAACCAAATGCAACTCCCTCTTTGGATTTTTATCATTGACAAAATAAACACAATAAATCCCTCAAAAAACATTCCATGATGTTCTATGAAACATAAAAAGGGGAAAAAAACTATTTCACAGATGGTAGCTCAAGATAATTTTTTTCTTTAAAAAAAAGGAGGGTTTTTTGGTAACTTAGACAAGGGCCACAGATCTCATTAATTACAGCAAATATATCCTGAACCTCCACTTTGAGGAAGGGCCCAGACTAACCATCCTTCATTCCTTGGACTTTACTATCATGTCCCCATCCTTTCCCTTGCTTTTCAGCTCTCTTTTCAGCATAGTCTTCTCCCATTAGAATATAAGGTCTTTGACGACAAGGATTTTCTTTTTTCATCTTTTTGTATTTGCAACCCCAGCACCTAGCACAGTGCCTAGCACATCATAAGAGCTTAGTTAAATGCTTATAGACCTGTGGACTTGTTGATTTGATTTTATGAGACAACTGGAAAGATTAGTACTTGAGAATGTGACAGCATAAGGAAAACTTCTCCTGCTGGGTCATTGTTACTTCTAGCTAATGACATTGGACTTAATGAAAGTCATGATTCACTTAGCACTCATTTTTCTCCTTTTTTTCCTGTCTTTGTCTTTCTTAGATTGTGGCCATCTTATGCACTAGTATTTTCACATAAGGATAAAAAAAGACACTGAAAAGAAGACAAAATTGACCGGTCTCTTTTGCTCAACAGCTTTGGTGAGAAATATACTGCAGTAGGAGGTAATGAACAAAATGGATTATTTGTATCCCTCTGTGGCCACAGAGAGCTAAGAGGGAATGGTGGCCCCCAAAGGATGATGGGGCTGATGATGTTGCAGCAAGGCTGCCAGGAAGATAGGAGAAGATAAAAAGATAAATATATAGAAGACAGAAAGTTAGGCTACCAAGAAGATAGAAAAAAACTGAGCTTAGCACCTAATTAACAAAAATAACAAACTGCATCCCAGGTAAGCTTTTCCTCACCTGACCCTGCTTTCCTTTTGGTGCAGAGGCTTCCCCAGCAGGTGCTTCAGGTGTTCTGTGGTTTCTCCTCCCCAGGGTTTTGAGTCTCAAATTCTGAGGTCTTTTCAACTCTCAACCAAATTTGACTTTAAAAGTTATTGGAGGCCACCATGTGTGCTGCTTTCCTTAAGTCTGCTTTTGTGACTTTTTACCTGAGACCTAGAATTGCTAATTCTAGCTCTGAAGAGCTTCTAACCTATAGACATAAAAATCTGATTTTTTTTCTCCCCCTCTGATCTTACTCCTATCCTTACTTTTTTTGGCCTTACCAATCTTTGATTCCTAGTGATAACCCAAATGCTCAAACAGGCTTCTCTGTTCTCATCCTCACTTGTCAGAAAAGGTCAGTATCAGCTAGGAAAGGTACAAGTATTCCATTATAGTCACACAAGTCTAGGATTGCCTTTCCTCTACTGCCAAGGGTATCTGGCTCAGTCTAAAATCCATGAAAAAGAGTTGGCTCCTTACTGCCCTCTACTGACTGGTCAACTTCAAAGAAAGTTACTCTCCTTTAAGGAAGAGAAGAAAACGTTAGAAAGGAAAGTAGAGCCCTGTGTCCAGAGAAAAACAGCAATTCTTTATTTTACTCTATTTTTAACATGAGGCAATAGATGATTGACAAATAAAGATAGATAGACAGCTAGACAAACAGATAGATAAGATAGATAGCTAGACAGATGATGACAAATAGAGAGGTAGATTGGATTAGATCAGGGTTGAGGAACTTTCAGCCTCAAGGCCACATGAGACCTTTTAGGTCCTGGGGTGAGACTTTTTCACTAAGTCCAAGTTTTACAGAACAAATCCTTTTATTAAGGAGATTTGTTCTGTAAACTTTGGATTCAGTCAAAGGCCTGTCCTTAGAACCTAGAGGGCCACATGTGGCCTTGAGGCTGCAGAGGCCCCATCCCTGGATTAGGTGGATAGATAGACAGGCAAGCAGACAGACAACAGACAGACAGACAGATAGACAGATGACAGACAGATGCTATTAAACACTTACTGTGGGCCAAGCACTGATCTAATTGAGGATAAAAGCACTAAAGATACAAATAAAAAGCATGCTGGACAGAGACCTGGCTAAGGATTCATGTACAATGTTGTGGACATGGAACTGAGCAAGAAAAAGATAAAGTTGCCCTATCAAAGTCCATGGGAGTTCCAGGGATAAGGTCTAATTTTCTGGTAGGCTGTGAGTGAAGATAAGGGCCTGACTAGAATTAGGACAGTTGCAGAGACATTGATAGTGGTTACTTACCATCAAAATCTTGGTGCAGTGGAAAGAGCATTGGTGGAAAGAGCATTGGTTCTGGAGTGAGGGAGCTTATGTTCAAATCCTGCCTTTGCATGACCCCAATTAAGAAAATTATTTAATCTCCATAGGCCTCATTTTTTGTCCTTTGTAAAATGGACTAGTGTTCGACTAGAAGGTCTCTGAAGTCCCTTCTAGGTAAATATCTGCAACATGATCAAGCTAAATGACTTCTCTCTAGGAATCTATCATCCATCTGCTTTTCCTCACTCCTCTCTTCCAAAGGGCCATGGGAGCTGGCAATAGAAGGTGGACACTGCCCAAGGGCAGTTAAAAATGCCACATTGCTTGCATATGGCAATTCCTGTTGAATATCTCATCCCTTCCATTTCCAGTGGCATCTTCCAGGCAAGAAGACAAGAGCTCTGCCAGGCAAACATGCAGCAGGCAAAGCCAAGTTCAGGGATCAAAGTCATTTTTTAGAAGCTAATGATTCAGATTAAAAGAAAGGAAAAGGGGTCTCAGCAGGGAGGTCAGGATGAGCAGGTGAGAAGCAAACAGGGGGCTGACTGTTACACAAGGTTCAGGGAAATGAAATACGGGAATGCTCAGAAGCAACTGGGATTAAGGGGCATCTCTGTGAGAAATTTCATTTTTAAGGACCCTACGAGGGCTGTGCTGATAAGGATTTAACAACCAGAAATGTCTGCTCAGCATACTTTTATGTTTAATCTTCATTATTAGTATTTTCTCCATCACTTTCTTAAGTGATAATCATCAAAACAATAAAACAATCCCAGATTTGTAGCATTTGCTGATTTCCAAGGTGAAAATGGTCACACTGAAAATTTGGCAATTGACTGTAGAGTGGGTAGGAGCTGACTCCAGCACAACTGGCTGGTGGCACTCTGTCATTCCTCCCTTCTAGTCCTTAAAAAGACTTAGCCAGGGGTGGCCATAATGCCTATACTTGAAATAACAATACTATAGCCGAAAGCCCCTGTTACAAAAGCTTGCTTTCCTTTGATGGGGTTCCTATGGATCCAAGGGCCATGGAATAAAGATGAAATATAATAGCCACAGAGATGTCACCAAGAACCTTACCAGATACCAAGCTACAGTGGGATCATACCAAGATTAAGAGTAGAGAGAAAACACCACAGTAACCCAGAGTGGTATGTGAGAGATTAAATATCCCAAGAGGTCATGGGAGTTTCTCCAGCTTCAAAAGTAAAGGGGAAAAATGATTTAAAATATTCACATGTGGAGCAGCCTAATTAGGTTTGCCTAGGACAACATGTCAGTTCTGGTACATTAATTTTTATTTCTAAAACTCATTATGTAATAAGTCACCCTTGCTAACTGCACCTAAAATGAAAAATAATAATAATAATGGTTATTTTGGGAAATAAACAGAATCTGTGCTTTATTTAAGGAAGCTCATGACCTTCTGTCTTTTGGCCAAGACCACCCAGATAACATTTTTTAAGAAATCTCTATGGTCCTTTGTAGCTCTAGCATTCCATGATTCCAAGAACATGAAATACTACAGCCCTATGGCTGAACTCTCCAGAAATATGATATGTCTAACTTCTTGACACTTATCTGCACTACAATAAAATACAAAGAGACAAGGAGACTTCAAAAACTTGAATTTCTTTATTCACCTTCTCCCTCCCCGCCGATACACACACCCAAATGAAAAGGACAGGGTGAGTTTTTAAGTTGTACAATGGGTCTTCCCTAGTCTGGGTCTACAGAAAGAAACCTTTGGGGGCCATTAAAAATGATGTTTATGAGGGTGAAGAAAGTAAGGTCATACAATATGACTGCATTTACAGTAAAATGTAAAGGAAAAGAAGACTCAGTTTCCATTCCGTTATAATGACATGGCCCTCAAGAAGACATGAATAAAGGCGCCTCCCTTCTTTCATTAGAAATGGGGGACTATGGATGTGAATTATAGCACATGCTATCATATATAGTTACTGTTGGTTGGCAGCAGTGTAGGAGGGAACCAAAGGGCCTATGTGGAAATGACTGTGATATGAAAACCAAGAAGCATCGATGTATTTTTAAAGCATATGTTTAAAAGGATTTTTTTTCTAAAAGAGCAAGGCAACTCCCTACCACACCTACCCTTCTAGTCTCAGTCCTGACCCAGGGTAGTCTGTTCAGTAATCAAAAGTCACAGTGTGTGATAATATAGCCATATTCTTAGTGGATTGTGGATTGGACAGAGGCATGATATGACATATGGAAGCCATATGGAAGCCCAGGCTTAAACAAAAGCAGGTGTCCAATAAATGTTCATGGGTTGAATGTTGGATAATTCACTCTGGCGCTTTATAAGACAAATTAGGCACAGCTTTTAGAATGCACAAACTTCAGTGGAGAATGTCTGGCTGCCTAAGGAAGTATGGGAACATATACAATAATATGCTCAGAACAAAGAATCATAGCTGGCCATGATGCCAACGTATAGTGAAGAACCTTGATTTACAACCTTGTTGGATCTTTTCAATAACAGGTATCTACAAAGCACTTTCCTATGTCAATTCAGTGGCAGAAAGTTTAGATATAGAGCTGATCTGTAATATTTAAAAGGAAAAATTACTTGGAAAAGGTAGATAGTAGCTGAACATTCCTTGGTACAAAAAAAGGAAAAGAATTAAAAGCCACACATATACAAGATGAAGAAAAAAGTTGGCTTAACAATACATCTGAAAAAGATCTGGGGTCTTAATCAACAGTGAAGTAGACATTTATTAAGTTTCTACTAAGTGCCAGGCACTGTGCTAAACACTGGGGATACAAATGTGAATAAAGAAAGACAATCTCTGCCCTTAAGAAATCTACAATCTAATGAGAAAAGACAAAACATAAAAGGAAGCTAAAAAGCTGGGGTGAGGAAGTGAGGAGAGGTTCCAGATAAGAACATGGTGGAAAAGTAAGTCAGAGAAGTCTCAGAGTAGTGTAGCCAGATGACAAATGAAGAGATGTCTGAGCTGAGCTCTCCCCTTCAATAGAGGTTTGGAGTATGTGGCCCCACCTTCCAATCAGAGGGGATACTGGTGATGTGATGATAGTGTGATAGCAATGATCAGCACCAAAGCTGATGAGATCTTATAGAATGAGGTGCTTCTACTAATGAGCTTCCTGCTCATGGCAGAGAGATGAGTCAGAGAAGACCCAGATGAGAAAGGAGGACCATAAACTTAGAATTTCATAATTAGAATTACAGATAGAACGTTGGAGGACATAATGTCCAAGTTCCTCCTTTTATAGATGAAGAAACCGTGGCCAAGAGAAATTAAGAGACCTGCCCAAAGGCACCCTAACAGTAAATATCAAAGGCAAGATTTGTACTCAGGTCCTCAGACTCAGGATTTAGCATTCCTTCTCCTATACTACAATGAGACAATAAAATGGCAAGGCAGCTAAAATAAAAAAAGCTAAGGCAATGTTATATTGCATTAAGAGAGGCAAAGCTTCTGGAAATAAAGGAATTATATCTGGGGTATTCTGGGCACCAGATTTTAGACAATGGTGACCAGGGTTAATGAACAGTCTTGAAATCCTGCCACAGGAGAAGAGACTGAAAACCTTAAGGATATTTAGCATGAAAATAAAAAGACTTGGGGACAGGGAATGAAAGAGAGAAAGGACATGGTAGATGTTTCCAGGTATTTGGAAGACTGTCATGTGGAAGAGGAGTGAGATTTTCTGCTTAGTCTCAGGTATAGGACCTGTGTAGGAGCAATAAGGAGAAGCTAAAAAGAAGCAGATTTCCAAGAAATCGGAGTTCTCCAAAAGTGACTTGGGCTTCCCCAGGAGGGAATGTATTCTGTCTCACTGGAGTTCTTCAAACAGAGGTAGGATGACCATTTGTTAGGGATAACATGGCTGAATATTCTTACTCAATATGCATTGGACTAAAGATTCTGAGGTCCCTTCCAACTCCCTGAGTTGGTTCAAATTTACATCTGATTGTGATTCTGTGATTCTGTTGGTTCAAATTTACATCGAAATTCAAGTTCTATCATTCCCAGTGAACATGACACCTTCACATTCTAGGGAGGATGTGACGTTTGATTTAAGTTGACAAATACTTAATAAGTACCTGTTATAAGTAATATACTAGGCTAAGTGCTAGAGATATGAAAAGATAAAACCTTCTCCTGCCCTCATGGAGTTGAAAGTCTAGGAATTTTTTTGATGAAAAGAGTGAGGAGAAAAGCAAGGAAAGAAGAACAGAGAGTGAGACTTCCAACTTATCCCTTTATCTTTGCCCTGTGTGGCTAACAGATAACCTTTCTCCACACTCAGAAGAAGGCTAAAGTAACAGAATTATCTGCAGGAAGCTTAAAATGTCACATCAACAGAAGTAACTCAGCAACCAAAAATTTTAAAACCCAGTTCTTTACAAATCTTTTTTTGTTTCTTGTCAATATTATATATTCCTACTTTTAGCCTATCACACTATTCAGTTTTTTATAATAATTTTAAACTAATCTCTTTAGAAAGCTACCATTCTTCTCCTTTCTCTCATCCCTCTTCTCAAAGTTCACTTTATTTTCTCAATCACAACTCCTCTTTGTCCAGCTTCTCCATTCTTAATCCACACTTGGTACTTTAGATCCTTCATATTCCACCTTACCCATTACAACTTGTCAAAAGGGATTAAACCTCGTTTAAAATGACAACACAGTAATAACAGTGTTATAAAATTAAATAGGTTTGTTCAAAAACCTCTAATTACTAAGCCCATGACATAGAAAACAGATAAGACCACTTCATGAGCTCCATGGTCTCACCAAACTGGCTTTCTTGATGTTCTTCTCATAGGATATCTATGTCCTTTATGCCTGGAATTTACTCCCTCTCACCTTCACATCCTAGTTTCCAAAGCTACTCAAGCAATATCCCTACAAGAGGACTTTCCTCATCTCCCCAGTACCTCCCTCCTTTACCGAAATAATCTTGTATTTATTTTATCATTTAAATTTAATTATGTCTATATATACTGTCCCACCAACAAAATCCAAGCTTCCTGAGGGCAAGGATCACTTCATTTTTGTCTTTGTATTCCCCCCATACCTACTTGCCACAGTAGGTAGCACATAATAGACATTTAACAAACACTTGCTGACTGATTGGCAAGCAGACAATTCACCATAGGAGTTATGATAACTACCACAAGAAAAGATAGAGTAGTAGTATTAATAGTAGTAATAGTAGTAGTGGTGGTAGTAGTAGTAGTAGTAGTAATAGTAGTAGTAGTAGTAGTAGTAGTAGTAGTAGTAGTAGTAGTAATTGGCATATATCACTTCAAGGTTTGCTAAGCATTTCATATAAACAATCTCACAATAACCCTATGAGATGGGTGCTATTATCCCCATTTTTAACATGAAGAAACTGAGGCTTCAAGGTTAAATCATTTGCCCATATTCAAACAGCTAGTATAAACAGATATTAGGACCAATTTAAACTGGAAAAGAAGGCTTTAGAGAGCTTGGGAAGAGGAGGAGGGAAACAACTATAGCTTTGGGAGCTCTCGAGCCAGAGTCAGTAAGGGGATCTGACAACTGGTCAGAAAGAGATTAGAGGGGGACCCCTCTGCTAGCTCTGAATTCAGGATCAGATGATGTTTCAAAAATCCATATCTTATACCCACTTTTAGCTAACAGTTCAAGGGCAGAGAGGAGCACTTTTTGTCAAGAAGGAGCAGGAGCCCTGAGAAGTAGTATTGCTTTTAGATACAAGGGACCAGGTACCCTGAGGAACAGTATCACCTCCAGTCCCAAGGTAGCCAAGGGCCCTGAGGAGCAGCTCTGATTGCAATTCCAAGGGATCAAGAACCCTTCCTGGGTAAGTCCAGAGTGCAGAAGAAACAGTGACCACACCTTTCCCCAGACTATATCACCTTGGAAGCACCAAAAACTTCCAAACACCCAGAATTAGCTCTGAAAATAGCAGTGCTAAAAGCCAGAAGCTTGAGAAAGTGCCCTTACACACACACACACACACACACACACACACACACACACATACATACACACCAGGCACATAACCCAACTTTAACATAAAGGTCAAATTCAAGAAATAGCATGGAAAATGAGCAAACAGCTGAAAAAGAACCTGACCATAAAAATTTACTATGGTGACAGGGAAGATCTCGCAAGACACAAACTCACAAGGCAAAGAAGTCAAAATAGTTACAAGCAAAGCCTCAAAGAAAAATAATGTGAATTGGACACAAGGTCAACAACAATTCCTGGAAGTGTTAAAAATTTGTTTTCAAAATCAAATAAGAGTGATAGAGGGAAAAATTAGGTAAAGAAATCAGAGCAAAAGAAAATATTATGAAAAAGACAATTAAGAACTTGATACAAGAGGAACACACAAAGAAATACTGAAGAAAATGACATCTTGAAAAAACAGAATTGGCCAAATGAGGGGGAAACATACAAAAACTCACTGAAGAAAATAATTCCTCAAAAGTTAGAATTGGGCAAGTGGAAATTAATGATTCTACAAAACATCATGAAACAAACAAGCAAACAATGCAGTCAGAAGTATAAAAATAGAAGAAAATGTGGAATATTTCATCAGAAAAACAACTGACCTGGAAAATAGACCAAGAAGAGATTATTTAAGAATTATCAAACTACTTGAAAGTCACAATCACAAAAGAAAGCTGGACATCATATTTCAAGAAATTATCATGGAAAGCTGCCCTGAGATCCTCGAACCAGAGGGAAAAATAGAAATTGAAAGAATCCACTGATCCTCTCCTGAAAGAAATCCCAAAATAAAAACTCCCAAGAATGTTATAGCCCAACTGCAGGGTACCTAGGTCAAAGAGAAAATACATCAACCAGCCAGACAGAAACCATTCAAAAACCATGGAGTTACAGGATCACACAAGATTTAGCAACTACCATATTTAAGCCACAGAGAACTTGGAATGTGATATTCTAGAAGGCAAAATAACTGTGATTACAACCAGGAATAACCTACCTAACCAAACTGTGTATAATTTTTCAAAGGAAAAAAATGAACCTTTAATGTAATAGAGAATTCTCAAATGTTTTCAAGATGAAAAGATCAGAGCTGAATAGAAAATTTTACTTTCATATACAAAACATAAGAGAACCATAAAAAGGTAAATATGAAAGAGAAATCACAAAGGACCCAATAAGATTAAACTGTTTATCTTTTTATATGGGAAGATGATACATGTAACATCTAAAAACTATATCATTATTAAATCAGTTAAAAGGATTCTTTATAGAAAGAGGACATGGGAAGGAGTAGATTATGTTAGAATGAAGTTAAAAAATGGACAGAGAAGAAAGAAGGATGCCCTGGGAGAAGGGAGAGGAAGAATGTGGAAAATCATTTCACATAAAAGAGGTGTGCAATGAAGAATGAGGGGATAGGCAATGCCTGAAACTCACTCACTTGTAAATTAGTCCAAAAAGGGAAATAAATAAATGGATAAATAAATGAACAAAGGATATATACACACATACATGTATGTATATATATATATATATATATATATATATATATATATATATATATATATATATATATATATATATATATATATATATATATATATATATATGTGTGTGTGTGTGTTCGTCCTTCGTTGCCAAAGAAGACCATGCCATCAGAGAAATGATGACATGACTTGCACTTGACTTTGTTTTGAGTGAGGGAGGGCTGTGCAGGTCACCAGCCTCACTTCTCCTCCAGAGCCATCTGAATCCAGTGACCAGATATTCATCAGGATGACTGGAGATGATCCAGGATGAGGCAATTGGGGTTAATGTGTATATATACACATATGTATATATACAGATATAGATATAGTCAAGTGGTAATAGAAATCTATCTTACCTAACAGGGAAGGAGGAGGGGAAGGGGATAAGAGAAAGGGAGACAGATGTGATATTCATTAAGGAAATTGGTCTATATTTTTCTTTCTTTCTCTGTTTTTGCTGTCCCTGGTTTGAGTATTTACCTTCTTTACCAGTTTTTTCAAATAGTTCAAATAGTATTGAAATTAACTATTCATTTATGTTTGGTAGAATTCACTTATAAATCCATCTGGTCCTGGAGATTTTTTTCTTTTTGTTGTTTAGTTGTTTCAGTTGTTTCTGACTCTTCTTGCCACCATCTGGGATTTTCTGGGCAAAGATACTGGAGTGGTTTGTTATTTGCTTCTCCAGCTCATTTTATAGATGAGGAACCTGAGGCAAAGAAGGTTAACTGATTTGCCCAGGATCACACAGTTTAGTAAGTATCTGAGGCCACATTTGAACTCAGGATGATGAGTCTTCCTGACTCCAAGCATGGCACTGTATCTATTGAGTCACCTAGCTGCCCCTGTTTCTTTGTCCTTGAGTTAAAGCAAACTGTTAGCCTTTGGCAGTTTGGCCAAAAAGTAATGCTATCATCTCCATCGTCCCTCAATCCACCCACCTCCATGCTCAGAGAATCAAGGGCTGTGTCTAGGAAATAGTTCTGTACAATGGGAGAAGAAAAATGTGGTTTGGAGAAAAAAGAACACATCCATGTAACAAAGGTTACAAATAAGATACAAGTAAGTATCTGAGATGAGATTCAAACTTCAGTAGGTTTTCCTAATTCCAAGCTCAGCACTCTATCCACTACACCAAGATTCCTCTAAGCATAGCATTTGTATTCTCAGGCAATCTCTCATCCAAATAGTAACCAGGTCTGACCCTCATTAGTTTCTAAGATCAGATAAGATCTGGCACATTACCACTCTCAGCAAGTTTGAAGGCTAGGGAAATTTTGCAATTATCTACAGGGAATATTTTCTTTTTGTCTTTCTGACAGTGGTAGATAAGTGCTTTATATGAATGAAGTATATGTTGACCTCCCTGCTGGAAGAGAAGACAAAAAAGCTGGGAAAAAACTTAGTCTCCAATCTCGACATTATCAAGGACAATAAAATAATCCTGGAAAGAAGGCTAGTAAAAATAATAAAACAAATGTGAAGAAGCAGAGGGGAATTCTAACTTGTGCCAGGGGTTAACAGGTGGATGAATATGATACAGAGAGGGCAAGGAAGAAAGACTCGAATATTTAAAGCCATTAATACGTAGGAGGTGTTCCCCGTAGATGGGGACTCAACCATCTTAAGAGGAAGCAGATTCTTTTGCTCCAAGGAATAATGATGTAAATCCAGGGGTACTATCAGGAATGAGGTCCTCCAGGAATAGAAAGAAGAGGCTTGGACAACCATTTTTATCAATCTGACATGAACAACGGAGAAGATAGACTCAGTTCCCAGGGCAGGGTATCCTGGATATGAGAGAATAGAATTTAATATAATAAATGCAGTAGGATGATAGCATGTAAACTCCTAGAGAGAGAGAGAACTCATTTTCATCTTTGCATCCCCATTGGCTAGCATAGAGCCTGACATTTAATAAAAGATTGACAGAACACTTCCTGAGACTTGTCAAAAACAAAGACCACTACCCACAGCTGGTGTTTCATTCTGGGACAAATGATTCCCCCAAAGGAAATCAGAAAACATTGCTAGGTATTATGAAATTATGGGGGGAAAAATGGAAGACTTTAGGGGCAGAGTTGGTATCTTCATTACTGTTACCAATTGAAGGTAGTGACTTCAGAAAGAATGATAAATTTAACAGGTGAATATCTAGAAATTCTGAGAATGGGATTTGGATTTCTGGGCCAAAACTTTAAAATTCTGATCTTATGACTAGAAATAAATGATAAATGTGTTTGTGTGTACACACAGCTGTACATATATTCACATATTTGTGTATGTATATGCATATATGTACACATGTGTATATATACATATATATGACAACAGAATATGTACATACAAGCACAATTGCCTTGAGTCTTTGATTCCGATCAAAAGACATATAAACTGAAAAGGCAGGAAGAGAGGAAAAATTGCCCACACAAATCTGACAAACCAGATACCGCAGAGCAAAGCAGATACAACACAGGAAGAATATGAGAGAAGAGGAAAAGAAGTTCACAGGAGAGAATATCTAAGATGAGAAGTAGCAATAAGAATCACCGATAAGAGCTATCTTCTCAGGTGTCAATACACCAATGTAAAATCTAAATAATAAGCAAGGTACACTGGAGATCCTAACTCAAAAACTCAAATTTGTCTCATTGGTATCACTGGCAGGATGAGATTCAGGCCTGGAATATGGTTTTGGAAGGGAATCTTTTTACTCAAAAGAAGAGGAATAGGTGGAAGAGTTGGAAGAATTTTTTTGTTGTTCATCCATTTCAGTCACACCCAACTTTTTGTGGCACCATTTGGGATTTTCTTGGCAAAGATCCTGGAGTGGTTTGCCATTTCCTCCTCCAGCTCCTTTGACAGATGAGGAACTGAGGCAAACAGGGTTAAGTGACTTGTCTCAAGGTCACACAGCCAGCAAGTATCTGAGACCAGATTTGAACTCAGAAAGATAAAGAGAGAGAGCATTCCAGGCATAAGGGACAGTCAGAGAAAATGTGTGGAGTCTGGAGATGGAGTGTCTGATTAGAGGAATAGCTAGGAAGCCAGCATCACTCAATTACAGAGTACTTTGGCAGGAGAAGACATAAATTGTAAGATTGGGAAGGTAGGGAAAGCCAGGTTAGGAAGGAAAATGAAAGCAGTCAAGCATGATGTATTCTTGATCACACTGGCTTTCTTCCTCGTCCTCAATGGTCACTGTTTAGAAGGAACCCTAAAAGCTAGCAAATCATAAGACACTCTAGAATTTTGCCAGAAATCAAGGTTAAACTCTTGTTGTTCAGTCATTTTCAGTCATGTCCAACTTTTCTTAACTGCATTTGGAGTTTTCTTGGCAAAGACACAAGATACTGGAGTAGTTTGCCATTTCCTTCTCCAACTCATTTTGCAGATGAGGAAACTGAGGCAAACAGGGTTAAGTGACTTGCCCAGGGTCACACAGCCAGTAAGTGTCTGAGGCTGGATTTGAACTCAGGAAGATGAGTCTCCCTGATTCCAGACCTGGTACTCTATTCACTGTGTCACCTAGCTGACCTCAAAGTTAAGCTCACTGGTTTGTAATTTATGGATTTATTACTTCTCTATTTTTAGAAAATCAGAACCACCACACTTTCCCTTCTCCAGTTTTGGGATGTCTCTCTCATTCTTCTTTGTCTTTAAAGATCCTGGAGAATGGCTCAGGAATCACAAGCACTAGTTATTTCAGAACCCCACAATGTAGTTTGTCCAGATCAAATGACTTGCACTCATTGAGAGAATACCAGGTATTCCATTACCAGCTTCTCATTTATCTTGGGTTTCAACTACCAGTAACTATTTTTATTCTGTCCTTTCAAGTCCAAAGATCTTTCCTGTTCATAGAGAAAATAGATACAAAATAATAACAAAACAGTTCAGCCCTCCCAGTGTCATTCATTATCCCATCTGTTTCAAGTAGTGGTCTTATTTCTTCTCTGATCTTGCTCTCACTCCTCCCACTCCCCACCCCCATAGCTCAAAGACCTTCTTGTTGTCCTTAGCCTCAGTACATTCTGGGATATAGCTGTAATCATAAGGACCAGCATGACTTCATCAAGGACAAGTTCAGACCAATTAACTTCATTTTCTTTTTTTTTAATTAGTGTACCTAGACTGGTAGAGCAAGGGAAATGCCATAGACATAGTCTATGCTTTATCAAAGTATCAGATGAGAGACATTTGAGCTAAAGGAAAACACAGGTAGATTGAGAACTGGTTAAATGATTGTGCCTAGAGGGTAGTTATCAATTAACTAATGCCAGCTTAGAAGGAGGTCTCTACTAGGATGCTCCAGGGATCTGTGCCATTCAACATTTTTATCAATGACTTAGATAAAGGTATGGATGGCATAGTTATCGATTCTGCAGATGGAGCAAAGCTGGGAGAGTTAACTAACACAGACAGAGAATCCGGATTCAGAAAGCTCTCAAGAGGCTATATTGATGGGGATCAGAGCTAATGTGGAGAAATTTAACATGGATAAGTGGAAATTCTGCACTTGACTTCCCAGAAGCAACGTCACAAGATGGCCTGGGCTTGACTAGAAAGCAGTTCATGTTAAAAAGTCCCAGGGGTTAGAGTAAATTGGTGCTATTGTTGCTACTGTTTAGTCAATTAGTCGTGTGTCACTCTTTGTAACTCCATTTGGGGTATTCTTGGCAAAGATACTGGAGTGGTTTGTCATTTCCTTCTCCGGCTCATTTGACAGATGAGGAAACTGAAGCAAACAGGGTGAAATGACTTACACAGGGTCACACAGCTAGTAAGTGTCTGAAGATGAATTTGAACTCAGATCCTCTAGACTCCAGGGCCAGCACTCTATCCACTGTGCTACCTAACTGTTCCACACAGGGCATATGGATTACAAACTCCATATGTGTGAACAAAGTACCAGGATAGACACAAAAATCTAATATGTCCTTAGTTTGCACCAATAGAAGTGAACTATCCACAAAGAAAGAGATGCTGGAATTTCTGAAGCACAGAATTGGAGAATTAGAAGGGACTTCAACAGTCATCTTATCTCACCTATACATACAAAGAATCCACACCAAGACACACCCAACAAAGGATAGGAATGTCTCACTCCTAGCTGGTCAGGAATCCTGCACCTAGTTCTGTGTACTGTATATTAAGACTTTAACAAGGTGAAGCATATCTGAAGGAGCATGACCAGGGTGATAAAGAGACTGGAAACCAGGCCATAGGAAAATTGGTTGATGAAATTGGGGTGAGATTTGATCTAGAAAAGAGAACACTCAAAGAGGACATGATAATCAGACTTCAAATATTCAGATAAGAAGTAGCTATGTGGTTCAGTGGACAGCGCCCTGGATTTGGAGTCAGAAAGGCCTGAGTTCAAAGCTGGCTTCAGACACTTACTACTTGTGTGATCTTGGGAAAGTCATTTAACCTCTATCTCAATGTCCTATATATTCCCAATCTATAAATTGGGAATAATAATACCACCTACCTCCCAGGATTGTTGTGAGGATCAAATGAGATAACATTTGTAAAATGCTTAGTACAGTTCCTGACACATATTAGGAGCTGAAAAAATACTTGTTTAAACAAAAAAATCAAGGATTGACATATGGAAGAAGGATTAGATTTGTTCTACTTGGTCCCCAAGAGGAAACTAGGATCATGAGTGGGATTGGAATGAGGCAGATTTTGGCTTCCTCCTCCCCATTTGTACACTGTGCTCTCTTCCATCCACACCATTGCTGGGATGATACCCCGTGTCTGGAATGCCTACCATCCCTCTATCTCTACCCATTGAAGTCTTAACCATCCTTTAAAGTGTCAATCAAATGCCATTTTGTTCACAAAGTGTTCCCTTGTTCTGCCAGCCCATAAGGATCGTGGAGCTTGCTTTATGCCCCTCTTGCACGCTTATCATGTATCATTTTGTATTGTAGTTATTTGTGTAGGTGCCATATAGGAGCTAACATTTCTGTGATATTTTAAATTTAGCAAAGCACTTTACACATATTATCCCATTTGATCCAAACAACAACCCTGTAAGGCAGGTGCTTTCTCATTTTACAGATGAAACTGAAAAAATTGATGTAGAGCAAAGTTAAGTGACTGGCCCAGAGACACACAGTTAGTAAATATCTGATACAAGATGTGAGCCAGATCTCCCTGCCTCCAATTCTAGAGCTCCATCTGCCATATTACATAGCTACCCACTAGGGTACCCACATAGCTACCCTCCTACCAGGCTTTGAACTCTATAATGCCTTGAATTGTACCTTTTTTTCTTCTTTGTATCTACCCCAGATATTAAGAAAGAGTGCTAGGATCCTGCCTACTTATTTATCCTTGGCAATTTCATAATTTTCTACGGGCAAATCAATGCCTTTTAGTTATATGGTGTAGGGAGGGCCAAAGCTACTTACTCTGGCCCAGCCAAAAAGTCTTGGGATTAAATTTTTGACGTAGTCTTCTGTGGTTAACAAGGTTAGAACTTTGAAAGTAGTTTATCCTTTAGAAAAGGACAGCCCCACTGTGGCCATCAAAGCTGACATTGAACTTGGAACGCAAAAAAGGACAATTTTGCCTCTGACCCTTAGAGGGCGCTGAGGGGCAGTAATGCTAGTATACTTACACACTATACTTACTATATTAATAAGAAGATGACAAGTGATTCTGGCTGTACTAGAAGTAGAACCAAGAGCTTCCCAAGAATACACAGTACCCTACTATTTCTCCAACCCTTCTGACTGCACTGACCTCTGTCAGGCAGACCACCAGCAGTAGAATTCCTCAGACTCAGCCCTTGAACTGTTTTCTAGTAGCCTACTGAGACTCTCAAATGATCCTGGTGTAATAACCAACAGTCATCTAAGACCCTGCTATTTCCAAGAATTTTTGTAGTGTCCTTGTTAAGGATAAAATTATATCCTCAATTTACAGAAGTTAGTTTTAAGGCAGCAGGTCAGAGCTGAATGAGCCCTGGCTTTGGATGCAGAAGACTTAGTTTAAATCTTGCCTCCATCACTCTATATCTGTGCCCCATTTTCCTCATCTGTAAACTGAGAAGACTGGAAGAGATGGTCTCTGATGTTGCTTACAGCTTTAGAGCAACGATTCTAAGGATTTGGATGATTTCACTGAGCTAGACATTTCTTCCTTGCCCCCTCACCCCCACCCCTCTGCTCTCTGGGGGAAAAAAAATCCAATTCCTCATTAAATCTCAGTCTCTCTAGCAAAACTGTCTCCATTTATTCAGCCACCCTAATGTTCCATTGTCACTCTTTAAAAAATAAATCCCAAGAGTGACTGGCTGAGAAGACTCAATCCACTGCTCCCCAAAGCCCTTTCAAATCAGTGTTGTTGCCACAGTGTTCCGAACATAGTAAGCATTTAGTAAATAATGTGATGTTGTCACTGTGCCCCCTCCTCCCATCTATGGTAGGATAATGTTAAATTTGAGAAAAGATAATGAATATTTTATGAACTGGTAACTGTTGATATGGAATGAAAATATTGCCTTCCCCCATTTGGATGCATGGGAGTATGTGTTCTTTTTGTGTTTAATGCAACTCAGACATAAATTTCTTGGAGGCAGTCTGAGTCATAGCAGACACATCTGTAAGGCACGTTTGGAGCCTGCAGTGCGGAGCATTTCCTTTGACCATATGCTTGCTGAGTGATGAAATTGCAGAGATAGAAGTCCAATTCTGCTGTCTGTGATTTAGCTGGTCATTTCCTGGGCCAGTGAACTCTAGGAGGTATAGAGTAGCCACTTTTCTCTCCTTGGTTCCGATTCAGCCTCATTTTATCAGACTAAACATGTAATAGTGATGCCTTTCTGAAAATGGAATCCTGAAACACCTGTAACTCTCTGTCACATCTGGAATACAACTAGGAGCCTGAAAAGGATCCATGACAGCAGTGTATCTGCTTCCTGTTAATCACGGGGCTGCCTGGCAACTGCAGCAAATTTAACACCATCCTGCCAGAGTAGATATGATAAAATCTTGTTAAAACTGGTCATTTGTCACATGAAAGATGGGCTTGATTCTGTCAACAAGAGCAACTTTTAACTTCATCATAGTTCAAGCAATAGGACAACAGATGCTGGTGGGTAAACAGAGCTCTAAATGTACCTGGGGTGATGGTTGTGTAAAGGAAAATAAGGGGACAGATATAAGAGATGCTATGGAGGTAGAAATAACTTAGCAACTAATCGGATATACAGAGTCAAGGATGCCAAGTTTGAGAGCATTAATGACTAGAAGGATATTGGTATACTCAACAGAAATAGGTCAGTTTGAAAGAGGGGTGGGTTTGTGGGAAGAGATAATGAGTTCTGACATGTTGAACTTGAAAATCCTGTGGCATCCAATTGGAAATGTCCATAGTTGATAGGGATATGAGACTGGCATTCGAGAGAGATTAGAAATATATGTACACAAATGTGTATATCTATATGTACATCTATATTTCTAATGTGTCTATCTAATCTCTAATACACACGCACACACACACACAGAAGAGGAGAGGAGAAGAGAGGAGAGGAGAGGAGAGCAGAGGAGAGGAGAGAGAGAGATCAATTGATCTGGGAGTCACTCAAAAA
The DNA here is from genome assembly GCF_028372415.1 of Notamacropus eugenii. Lineage (NCBI taxonomy): Eukaryota > Metazoa > Chordata > Mammalia > Diprotodontia > Macropodidae > Notamacropus > Notamacropus eugenii. The sequence continues at coordinate 149,010,545 of NC_092875.1, read as the reverse complement.
GAGAACCCATGGGAACTGATAAAAACCAACCAAGAGTGTACAGAAAGAAGGCCCATGACAGAGCATTGGGGGTACATTTACTATGAGGTGGCATGATATACATAATAAGCTAGCAAGGAGACTGAGGAGTTGTAAGACAGGTAGGAGAAGCAAAAGAAATCTGAGTCACAACAACCCAGAGAGAAGAGAGTAAGTCGACAGTGCCAAGTGCTTCGGAGAGATCAAGAAAAGACTCTCAGATTTAGCAATTAAAGAATCACTGATAACTTTGGAATGAGTCATTTCAATTGAGAGAGAGAGGGTAAGGACAAGAAAGAAGCTGTGAACCTATAAGATCAGAAGGATGATAGTGCTCTCTGCAAAATTAAGTGAGGTTTGGGGGGAAAAGGAATGTAATGACAAACTATTCAAGCCCATGCTATTCATTCTTCCCTAAAAAATTGGAAGAGGGAGAGGGGAGAGCAAAAGGAAGGATCTGTTACAACATCTGCTAATGGTTATCCTGACTCTACCTGAAGGTCTCCAGTGACAACTACATCCTGAGGAAGTCCATGCTGCTTTGGAATGGGTCTAATTATTATAAAGCCCTAGCAACCTGAAGGCTTCCCTAGAATGTCTGGTCAATGCAATTCAATTCAAAAGGCATTGCTGATTCTTGGTTTTAGTCCTGGTTCCTTTGACTTCTGGAATATCATATTCCACACCCTTCGATCCCTTAATGTAGAAGCTGCTACATCTTGTGTTATCCTGATTGTATTTCCACAATACTCAAATTGTTTCTTTCTAGCTGCTTGCAATATTTTCTCCTTGACCTGGGAACTCTGGAATTTGGCTACAATATTCCTAGGAGGTTTCTCTTTTTGGATCTCTTTCAGGAGGTGATCAGTGTGGATTCTTTCAATATTTATTTTGGCCCCTGGTTCTAGAATATCAGGGCAGTTTTCCTTGAAAATTTCATGAAAGATGATGTCTAGGTTCTTTTTTTGGTCATGGCTTTCAGGTAGTCCCATAATTTTAAAATTGCCTCTCCTGGATCTATTTTCCAGATCAGTTGTTTTTCCAATGAGATATTCCATATTGTCTTCCATTTTTTCATTCTTTGGGTTTTGTTTTGTGGTTTCTTGGTTTCTCATAAAGACATTAGCCTCCATCTGTTCCATTATAATTTTTAAAGAACTATTTTCTTCAGTGAGATTTTGAACCTCCTTTTCCATTTGGCTGATTCTGCTTTTGAAAGCATTCTTCTCCTCATTGGCTTTTTGAACCTCTTTTGCCAATTGAGTTGGCCTATTTTTAAAGGTGATATTTCCTTCAGCATTTTTTGGGTCTCCTTTAGCAGGTTGTTGACTCCTTTTTCATGACTTTCTTGCATTGCTCTCATTTCTCTTCCCAATTTTTCCTCCACCTCTCTTACTTGATTTTCAAAATCCTTTTTTGAGCTCTTCCATGGTCTGAGAACACTGAATATTTATTTTGGATGTTTGGGATACAGAAGCCTTGACTTTTATGTCTTTCCCTGATGGTAAGCATTGTTTTTCTTCATCTGAAAGGATGGGAGAAGATATCTGTTCACCAAAAAGTAACCTTCTGTAGTCATTTTTTTCCTTTTTGGGGAATTTTCCCAACCACTTACTTGCCTTTTGCATCCTTTGTCAAGAGTAGGGTACTCTGCGGATTTGTAAGATCTCAGTTCCTCCAGGGTGACATAATCAAGCATGTACACTGGTCTGGGAGCAACAAGAAACTTTTGTGCCCAGAATCTGTGAGTAGTAGAGTTTCCTCTCCACAGCCACCTGGCCTCTAGTTCCACCAAGCCAGCGCTGGAGGCTGAGATTCAGATAAGTGGCTCAACTCTCCCAGGGGCTTTCAGTAGGGGCAGGCCTGCTACACAGGGCTGAGGTAAGAATCAGCTGCTCAGTTCCCCCAGGGGTTTTAGGATCCAACAATGGATGCGGGCTGCTGTGGGAGTTGCTGCTGCCCAATGTGGCTTCTGCTGCTGCCACGTGAGACTGGAGCTATGGGACTACCCTGCTCTCTTCTCAGCCAGCTGAAAAAACCCTCTCACTGACCTTTGGCATCTGTGGGTTGAGGGATCTACAAACCACTGCTACTGCCACTGGAGATTCTGCCCCCGAGGCCTGCTTGGGTCCTCCTCCCCAGTGCCATGCTGCATGGCCAAGGCTGGGCTAGGCTCCACATCTGGTGTGACTAACCTTTCCCATCAGCCTTTCAAGTCACCCTGGGCTGGAAATCTCCTGCACTCTGTTGTTCTGTGGGTTCTGCTGCTCTAGAATTTGTTAAGAGTCTTTCTTCACAGGTATTTTATGGGCTGTGGGGGAAGAGCTAGTGTATGTGCATATTTCTACTCTGCCATCTTGGCTCTGCCACCTCAAAAGGTATTTCTCATGCACTATGTGCAAGGAACTGGAGACAAAGATAAAATTATATGGTCCTTGTCCTCAAAACAACATACACACTAATAAGTAAATACAAAACATGCTCAAATATAATCAGTGTATATCTATCTATCTACCTATCTATATCTATCTAGATATTTATACCTAAACAGATAGGCATGTATCTATCTAGATATTTCTAGATAGATAGATAGATAGATAGATAGATAGATAGATAGATAGATGTGTGTGTGTGTGTGTGTGTGTGTGTGTGTGTGTATAAAACAGGGAAAAGGAAAGGGGCAGATAGATGGTACAATGAACAGAGTGGTAGGCCTGGAGTCAGGAAAACCTGAGTTCAAATTCAGCCTCAAACACTTACTAGCTGTGTGATCCTGGAGAAGTCTCATAACCCTGTTTGCCTCCATTTCCTCATCTGTAAAATGAGCTGGAGAATAAAAATGGTAAACTCATATCTCTGTCAAGAAAACCCTAAATGCTGTCACAAAGACTCAGACATAACTAAAAAGACTAAACGACAACAAAAACCCAGAAAAAAAACAGGCACTTGGCTTCAGGAAAATGAAAGCTCTCTCTCACTAGACTGCAGAGTGACAGAGAAATTATTTTTGAATTCTCTGTTCCTTAGTTTCTCCTCACACTTATTATGGACAATCAAATATAAACTACAAATTAAACCTCAAATCTGCCTTTGCAACATGGAGTCATTTTTTCAAGTCTTCTGGGAAGCTGGGAGACATTTTCTCCTCTGCTGCCTTTCCAATAATACAGAAAAAAAATGATTTTTTTTATTATTGGCTCTTCAGCAGCCATAAAGACATTACACTTAATGTTTCCCGGTCATTTGAATTTTCTAAATCTTCTTCCACCCTTGCATTCAAATTTCCTACTCAACATCTTATCTTACAACAATATGTTCATACCAAAGCAGACCCCCCACAGTAGGCAGAGTCCTCCCAGACAAAGGTAAATATAAACACCCTGGCAGCCATTTACACTGGTAGAATTTCACGTACACAGGCAGATTATTTTTAGTCATGGAGCCTAGTCAAAACTTTGGGAAAAGCAGGATCAACTCAACAACAAATCGGTAGACAAAGTGATGATGTGCCTCTATTTTTTGCATCTTTTTAAAGACTTTGTTCGAGACACTTCTAGACCTAAAACAGGACTGTCAGAGAGACAACTCCCATATTGGTGAATATCTCCTTTTAATAACAGTGGAGACATGACAGCAGCTATCTCATCCCTTTTCCTCTTCCCTCTTCGCTATACATTAGAATCCTTTGGTTTGTAAAGTCATGTAGAGCTGTGAGGCTTGCAGAATGGAGTTGGTCAAGAAGTATTTATTAAGCACCTACTTTTTACCAAACGCTGAGGAGATAGAAAGGATACAAAAGGGGGCAAAAGACAGTCCTGTCTTCAAGGAGTTCACAATCTAATGACAAGACTGTATGTCAATAAATACATAGGAATAAGCTATATATGGGAAAAATAATAAATAATGAACAGAAGAAGGCACTAGAAGTAAGAGTGGTTGGGAAAGGCTTTCAATGGAAGATAGAATTTTAGAGAGGACTTGAAAGGAGCCAGGGAAGCCATCAGTGGAGATGAGGACGAAGAGAGCATTTCAGGCATGGGGGACAACCAGTGAAAATGCAAAAAGTCAGAAGATGGAGCAGTTTTTTAGAATTATGGTAAAGTGTATGAGGAATACTGGCCTGGAAGCCAATGGACTTGCCTTCTAATCCTGTCCCTGCAACTTCTGCTTGATTCCATAGAACAAAACTAAGTCCATTGGATGAAAGTTACAAAGTGGTAGCAAGGACTGTTTTGATGGGATATAGGTTGGATTCATTGACTACTGTGGGCTCTTCCAATGCTAAAATTCTGTGGTTTTGTAATCTTGGTATGTGACTTTGGACATATACATCATCATCATCACCGATCATAACATTTTAATAACTGCAAACTTCATATACATTATCCCATTTAAGCCTCATAACAACCCTGTGAAATCAAAGGGCTAGGGACAGGGATTGGACCTGTGATTTCACTGATATAGAGAACTCCTAGTAAGACAACTACCTCTACTAATGTAATTACCACCTTCTCAGAAATGTATAGCCTTAAAGAATTATCTGGGACATGGAGAAGTTAAGTGATTTGCCCAGGATAACAGTCAGTTAAGTGTCAGAGTGGGGACTTGAACTTTCTGTCTCCAAGGCCAGCTCTCTATCATGCTGCTAGGTGATCCCAGTGGTATTATCTCAGTTTTATAAATGAAGACCCTGAGGCTAGAAAGCAGTTAGGAAGTATAGAGAATAGAGTGCTAAACTTGGAATCAGAAAGGAGGAAAGGAAACCAACATGCATTAAGCACCTACCTTGTGTGACAAGCACTGTGCTAGGTGCGTTACGTAAATGACCTCCTTTGATCCCCACAACAACCTTGGGAGGTAGAAGCTATTATTATTGCTGTTTTATAGATGAGGAACCTGAGGCAAACAGTTTAAATCATTTGCCAGCTAGTATTAGAAGCTGGATTTGGACTCAGATCTCTGTGTCTCAAAGCCCAGTAATCTATCTACCGCATCACTTAGCTGCCTCTAGAAAGACTTGAGTCTCAATTCGGCCTCAGACACCTCAGACTCTAGATGCATGACTCTGAGCAAAACATCTGTTTTCCCCTTTAAAATGAGTCTAATGATAGTATCTATCTTCCAGGGTTGTTATGAGGATCTAATTAGACAATATATATACATATACATATATATATGTATATGTATATATATATACATATACATATATATGTAAAGCATCTTTGGAAGCCTTAAAGCATAACATAAATTTGCCAGTTGTTACACAGCTAGTAAGTTAAGTCATTGGACTTCCCCGTGCCTCAGTTTCCTCAATTGTAAGATGAGGGGGTAGACTGGATGATTTCTAAGGAGTTATAAGATTCTGTGATTTCTCTAGAATTCTATGAATCTAGTCAGGGTAACATTTCAAAAATAGCATAGTATAGTAAATTTTCCCCTCTGAGAATTTTCAAGGACTCTTTTTAAAAAGATAAGTGCTATTTCAGCAAAGCTACTCAAATAGCAACCCAAATATATACAGTACAACGCTGTCCTGAACTTCTCTCATTTAGCCATAGCTACATACAAGTCTGCAGCTCACTAACAGTCCATAAGCATTGTTAAGCAGCTACTACTTGCCAGGCACTGTGCTAAGCAATAGGGTTACAAAAAAAGCAAAGCAAAAAATAAAATAAAATAAACAGTCCCAGACCACAAGGAGTTCACAGTCTAATATGGGAGGCAGCATACAAACAACTATGTACAAACAAGTCATATTCAATATAAACTGGAGATAAACAAGACAGAAAGCACTAGCATTAAGGGGGATTGGGAAAGACTTCTCTTAGTAGGTAGGATTTTAGCTGGGACTCAAAGGAAGTCAAGAGGCAGAGATGAGGAAGGTGAGCATTCTAGGCATGGGGGACAGCCAGAGAAAATGCCTGAAGTCTGGAGATGGAGTGTCTTGGTGGAGGAACAACAAGGAGGCCAGTGTCACTGAATTGCAGAATACATGAAAGGAGTATGGTGTAAGAAAGCTAGAAAAGCAGAAGAAGGTCAGGTTGTGAAAAGTTTAGAATGCCAAGGAGAGGATTTTATATTTGATCCTAGAAATGGTAGAGTTTACTGGAGTTTATTGTAAGCAAGAAAAAATGAAAGAAAACAGGGGGATAGAGGGAGAGTAGAAGAAGGAAAGGTGAAATAGTCAGATCTGTGCTTTAGGAAGATTAATTTGACAGCAGGAACGAGGATGGACTACAGTAGGGAGAGACTTCTGGCAGGGAGATCAATCAAAAACAATGATCTATGACTGAGTTAATGAGGGCTACACCAAGTTGGTGGCAGAGTTAAAGGAGAAAAGTGGGTATATATAAGAAATGTTACAAAGATAAAATCTACTTGACTTGGCAACAGATTGGATATTGGGGGGACAGAGTAAGAGAGGTTAAGGAGTCAAAGGTGACACCTAGGTTAAGAGCTTGAATGACCAGGAAGACAGTGGCATCCTAAATAATAAGAAATAAGTTCATCCATATCATGCCCACTGATGGTGAGCATCTCCTAGAGCTCTCTCTGGGGTTTCTTCTCTCTACATACTTTTTCATTTGATGATCTCATCATGAATTAATAGATTCACTTATCCTTTCTATGCTGATGTTTCTCAGATCTACTTACACAAACCTAATTTCTCTTCTAACCCCCAGACTCCCATCTCTAACTGCCTACTGGACATCTCAAACTGGTTGTTCCATAGATCTATTAAATTCAACATGTACAAAACTATGCTCATATTGCTACACACACACACATGCACACACACACATACAACATCTACCAGTCATTGCACTAATCTGTAGCATGAAGACAAAAAGTTCTTGTATTCAAAAACCTTCAATGATATACTAGCTCCAATCAAATTTAAATAAAATCTTTCAGTCTGACATCCAAGGCCTTGAAAAACAGTTCCACTCTGGGGTGGTGAGGTGGGAGGAAGTCAAGATGGGAGTGAGAAGTGACACTTTTGCCTTAGCTTCTCAACAGCCTCCTCTATCACAATACAGAAAGTATTCCAGACTGAATTCTGAGTGAGAAAAGCCAAGGAATTTAAATAGAGAGGTCTGTGGACACTGGGGTAGAGGCTGTCCACGAGTCAAGAGAAGTCATCAAAAGGAAGCAGGAGCCTTATCTGTGTAAGGAGTAAATAACAAGTTCCAGAAACATAGCTATGTGACTCTTAGCCAAAAAGCAGAGTAGGAATATAGCTCTGATCATTAGCCCTAAACATAAGCCTGAAGTAGAATAAACCAGAACAGGAGATCAGATAGGAAGTCAACAATTCGGTAGCTCTGAATACCCAGAAACTTCAAGTGTACTGTGACTGCTTCCATCAGCAGTCTACAGAAATTCAACTGCATGCAAACCCAAAGAAACAAACCAGATCAAGAATTTGCAGAACCCAAAGTAGGAATGGGGTCAGTAGACCTCTCCTTGGAACACACCAAAAATTTAAGTAATCCGAGGGCAGTGTTGTGAAAGCAGTTGAAAGACATTAAAAAAGACAGAAGCTCAGGCCAGATATATTCCCCAGAAGTGAGCAGAGATCATCATTAATATAAAGTTCAAAGTCAAGAAATATGCTTGAAAAATGAGGAAATGACAAAAAAAACCTGACCATAAAGAACTACTATGGTGACAGAGAAACTCAAGGAATAAATGAAGAAGAAAACAATAACTAAAAACATTGACAAGCAAAGTCACAAAGAAAAATGTGGATTGTATACAAAACAACTAAGAATTCCAAGAAGAATTAAAAAATAGTTTTTTTAAAGCAAAAAAAGTTTTTTTAAACAAATAAGAGTGGTAGAGGAAAAACTGGAAAAAGAAATAAGAGCTATACAAGAAAATTCTGACAAGATGATTAACAGCTTGGTAAAAGAGGTACAAGACAGTAAAGCTATTTGCCTCTTAAAAATCAGAACTCACCAAATGGATGCTAATGAATGCATTAAACATGAAAAGACAATAAAACAAAGTCAAAAGACTGAAAAAATAGAAGAAAATGTGAAATATCTCAGAGGAAAAACAACTGATCTGTTAAACAAATCATGGAGAGATAATTTAAGAATCATTGGACTACCTAAAAACCATGAACAAAAAAAGAGCCTACACATCATATTTCAAGAAATTATAAAGGAAAACCAGATATGTTAGAACCAGAGAGGAAAGAAGAAATTGGAAGAATTCACCTCCTGAAAGAAATCCAAAAATGAAACCTCCCACGAATAGTACAAACAAAATTCAGAACTCCCAGGTCAAGGAGAAAATACTGAAAGTACTCCCCCCAAAAATAATTCAAATACTACAGTCAAGTTGGAATATGATATTCCATAATGCAAAGGAGCTAGGTTAGAACCATGAATAACCTACCCAGCAAAACTAAGTATTATTCCACAGGGGAGGAAATGATATTTCACTAAATAAAGAACTTTCAACCATTCTTGATAAAAATATCAGAGCTGAATAGAAAATGTGATATTTAACACAAGACTCAAACATAAAAAGGTAAACATGAGTGAGTGAGGAATCATAAGTGTAACCTTGTTTACAAGGTTAAACTGTTTACATCCTTATAAGGGAAAACTATATATGTAACCCCTCAGAACTTCATCATCTGGAGTCTTAAAGTGAGTTTACTAAGACAGAGTACTTGGGTATAATTCCATTATATTGGGATGATCTCCAAAGAAGAATGGAAGGGTGAGAAAGAGAGATGCACTAAGAGGGGGAAAGGGAGAGGAAGAATTGGGAACATTTTTTCACATAAATGAGGTGCTCAAGGAAAAGTTTATACAATGGAGGTGAAAATGTACAGGAGAAACAAGGAATACTTGAACCTCAATCTCATGTGAATTGGGTCAAGGATGGAAGAATACATAAACACACACAATTAGGTGCAAAAATTCTTCTTATGCAACAGGGGAGTAATAGGGAAAAGCATTAAAAGAAAAAGGGGGCATAGAATAAAAGAGAGAGAAAAGATTAAGGGAGGTTGTGGGAAGAAACAATATAGACTCTTCAAGAGAAGACATGGGGGGCGGAGCCAAGATGGCGGAGTAGAAAGACGCACATACACATAGCTCTGAACCCACAACCCATAGAATGGCTACAGGGAAGTAACTCACGGCGAATTCCGCACCCAGAGGCCACGGAACATAGGAGCGAGGGAGATTTCTGTTCCAGAGAGACCTGCAAACCTCTCGCCGGGGGGTCCTTCGCGCTGCGGACTGGGCGCCAGGACTGGGAGCTGAGTGCAGCCCTGCCGCGGCCGCGGCACCGAGAGGAAAAGATCCGAGCAGGCTTCACAGACAGGATCTCCAGCGGCCACGCGGGTCCCTCCACCCACAGAGGGATCTGCAAACCTCTCGCAAAAGGTCCGTCGCGCTGCACACACAAAGCCCAGCCCAGACCTGCTGCGGCCACGGCTGCGGCACCGAGAGAAACAGATCGGAGCAGGCTTCAGGGACGGGATCTCCAGCGGCCGCACAAGTCCCTCCACCCACAGGTGACAGGGGTGGGTGAGAGAGTCTCTTTGGCGGGTCGAGAGGGGAGTGGGGTGCCCCCATAATTCAGGCCCCCCCCCCCCCCCCCGGGAGGTAGAAGCTGAGAGGCGGCTGCAGACAGGGGCTCCCCAAGCGGGCGGGAGCCTGAATCCATTGCGGAAGGTCTGCGCATAAACCCCCTGAGGGAACTGAGCCTGAGAGGTGGCCCTGCCCCGATCTCAGCACCAGATCATAATCTCATACTGAATAGCAGCCCTGCCCCCACCAAAAGCCCTGAGGCTGGAAGCAGCATTTGAATCTCAGACCACAAACACGGGCTGGGAGGATCAGGAGGTGAGGTGGGTGTGAGGAAAATATTCAGAGGTCAAGTCACTGGCTGGGAAAATGCCCAGAAAAGGGAAAAGAAATAAGACTATAGAAGGTTACTTTCTTGGCGAACAGGCATTTCCTCCCTTCCTTTCTGATGAGGAAGAACAATGCTTACCATCAGGCAAAGACACAGAAATCAAGGCTTCTGTGTCCCAGCCCACCCAATGGGCTCAGGCCATGGAAGAGCTCAAAAAGAATTTTGAAAATCAAGTTAGAGAGGTGGAGGAAAAACTGGGAAGAGAAATGAGAGACATGAAGTCAAAGCATGAACAGCAGATCAGCTCCCTGCTAAGGAAGACCCAAAAAAATGTTGAAGAAATTAACACCTTAAAAACTAGCCTAACTCAATTGGCAAAAGAGGTTCAAAAAGCCAATGAGGAGAAGAATGCTTTCAAAAGCAGAATTAGCCAAATGGAAAAGGAGATTCAAAAGCTCACTGAAGAAAATAGTTCTTTCAAAATTAGAATGGCACAGATGGAGGCTAATGACTTTATGCAAAACCAAGAAATCACAGAACAAAGAGAGAAGAATGGAAAAATGGAAGATAATGTGAAATATCTCATTGGAAAAACAACAGACCTGGAAAATAGATCCAGGAGAGACAATTTAAAAATTATGGGACTACCTGAAAGCCATGATCAAAAGAAGAGCCTAGACATCATCCTTCATGAAATTATTAAGGAAAACTGCCCTGAGATTCTAGAACCAGAGGGCAAAATAAATATTCAAGGAATCCACAGAACACCGCCTGAAAGAGATCCAAAAAGAGAAACTCCTAGGAACATTGTGGCCAAATTCCAGAGTTCCCAGGTCAAGGAGAAAATACTGCAGGCAGCTAGAAAGAAACAATTCAAGTATTGTGGAAATACAATCAGGATAACACAAGATCTAGCAGCCTCTACATTAAGGGATCGAAGGGCATGGAACAGTATATTCCAGAAGTCAAAGGAACTAGGACTAAAACCAAGAATCACCTACCCAGCAAAACTGACTATAATACTTCAGGGGAAAAAATGGTCTTTCAATGAAATAGAGGATTTTCAAGTATTCTTGATGAAAAGACCAGAGCTGAAAAGAAAATTTGACTTTCAAACACAAGAATGAAGAGAACCATGAAAAGGTGAACAGCAAAGTGAAGTCATAAGGGACTTACTAAAGCTGAACTGTTTACATTCCTACATGGAAAGACAATATTTGTAACTCTTGAAACATTTCAGTATCTGGGTACTGGGTGGGATTACACATGCACACACGCTCACATACATAGAGGCAGAGTGCACAGAGTGAATTGAATAGGTTGGGATCATATCTTTAAAACAAAATGAAATCAAGCAGTGAGAGAGAAATATATTGGGAAGAGAAAGGGAGAAATTGAATGGGGCAAATTATCTCTCATAAAAGAGGCACTCAAAAGACTCATTAGTGGAGGGATAAAGAGGGGAGGTGAGAGAAAAACATGAAGTCTACTCTCATCACATTCCACTAAAGAAAAGAATAAAGTGCACACTCATTTTGGTAGGAAAACCTATCTCACAATACAGGAAAGTGGGGGATAAGGGGACAAGCAGGGTGGGGGGGATGATAGAAGGCAGGGCATGAGGAGGAGAGTGCAATTCGAGGTCGACACTCATGGGGAGGGATAGGATCAAAAGAGAATAGAAGTAATGGGGGACAGGATAGGATGGAGGGAAATATAGTTAGTCCTATACAACACAACTATTATGGAAGTCATTTGCAAAACTACACAGATATGGCCTATATTGAATTGCTTGCCTTCCAAAGGGAAGGGGTGGGGAGGGAGGGAGGAAGAGAAGTTGGAACTCAAAGTGTTAGGATCAACTGTCGAGTAATGTGCTTGCCACTAGGAAATAAGAAAAACAGGTAAAGGGGTATAGAAAGCTATCTGCCCCTACAGGACAAAAGAGAAGATGGAGACAAGGGCAGAGAGAGATGATAGAAGAGAGAGCAGATTGGTCATAGGGGCAATTAGAATGCTTGGTGTTTGGGGGGGGAGGGGATAAAAGGGGAGAAAATTTGTAACCCAAAATTTTGTGAAAATGAATGTTAAAAGTTAAATAAATAAATTTAATAAAAAAAAAAAAAAAAAGAGAGAAGACATGGTAAAAAAGTGAAATATAATTGTAAGAGAATAGAATGGAGGGAAATTAACAGCTAACAATCACAAATGTGAAAGTAAATTGATGAACTCACCCAAAAAATAGAATAGGATAGCAGAATAGATTAGAAACCAGAGCCTAACAATCTGCTGTTTACAAGAAACATACTTGAAATAGGGAGACATACATAGACTTAAAATAAGGAGTTGGAGCAGAATCAAAGAGAGAATTTAAGGTAAACAAATCAAGGAGAGAAAATTTAAGAATGATTTGACTACCTGAAAACTATGAAAAAAATTAGCCTAGACATCATATTTCAAGAAATCATAAAGGAAAATTGACCAGATAGATATCTTAGAACTAGAAAGCAAAGCAGATATTGAAAGAAACCCAACTCCTGAAAGAGAGACCAAAATGATACCCTCCTTACTCACCTAGAAATATTATAGCCAAAATCCTGGACTCTTGGATCAAAGAGAAAATACTGAAAGTAGCCAGAAAGAAATATGCTTCAGCTGAAGTATAAATGGTAGGGCTAGCAATCATGATCTCATACAAAGCAAAAGCAAAAATAGATCCAATTAAAAGAGATAAAAAGGAAAACCATATTATACCAAAAAGTACCCTAGATAGTGAAATAAGATCAGTGCTAAACATTTACACACTAAATGGTATAGAATACAAATTTCTAAAAGTTAAATGAGCTACAGAAAGAAATAGAGAGTAAAACTATAATAGTGGGGGACTTCAATTTATGCTACTCAGATCTAGATAAATCTACCCCAAGATAAACAAGAAAGAAGTTAAGGAGGTGAATAGAATTTTAGGAAACTTAAATATGATAGAGTTCTGGAGAATGCTGAATGGGTACAGAAAGGAGCATGTCTCTTTGTTCAGCTAGATATGAAACCTTCACAAATATTGACCATGAATTAGGCATAAAAACTTCAAAAGCAAATGGAGAAAAACAGTAATATTAAATGAATCTGTTCCTGACTATAATGCAATAAAATTACATCAGTAAAAGTCTTTGAAGCACAGATTAAAATTAATTGGAAACTAAATAACCTAATTCTAAAGAATGAGTACATCAGAAAATAAACCATGGAAACAATCAATAATTTCATTAAAGATAATGGCATTAATGAGAAAACATACAAAAATTTGTGGGAAGCAGCCAAAGCAGTACTTAGGGGAAATTTTGTATCTCTAAATGCTTACATCAATAAAAAAGAGAAAAAAAAATAGATCAATGAATTAGGCATGCAACTAAAAAACATTAGAAAACAACAAATGTTAAATCTTTAATCATAGAAATTCTAAAAATCAAGGAGAGATCGATTTTTTTAAAGTAAATAAAATAATTTAAAGTAATAATTAAAATTAGGAATTCATTGGAGGGGGCAGTATAGATAAACCATTGCCTAATTAGATTTTTTTTAAATAGAAGAAAACAAAATTATTAGCATCAAAAATAAAACGACTAAATTCACAACCAATAAAGATGAAATTAAAGCAATTATTAGGAGTCATTTTTCCCCAACTACATGCCAATAAAACTGAAACTCTAAATAAAATAGATGAATATTTACAAAAAATTAAATTGTCTAGATTAACAAAACAAAAAAAAAGAGAATACATAAATAGCCCTATCTTAGAAAAAGAACTTGAATAAGCCATAAATGAGCTCCTAAAAGAAAAGAAAAAAACACCCAGTATCAAATGGATTTGCAAGTGAATTCTACAAAACATTTAAATAATAATTAATTCCAATACTACATAAACTGTTTGAAAAAAATAGGTAAAGAGGGAGTTCTACCAAATTCCTTCTATGACACAAATATGATGTTGACATATAAACTAGGAAAAGCAAAAACAGAGAAAGAAAACTATAGACCAATTTCCATAAAATACTAGCAAGAAGATTACAACACTATAGTACAAAGATCATATACTATGACCAGGTAGATTTATCCCAAGAATGCACCTTTTTTTCATTATTAGGAAAACTATAAGCATAATTGACCATGTTATAACAAAAACTACAAATATATAATTTCAACAGATGCAGAAAAGGCTTTTCTTTTTTTTTTATTAATTTTTAACATTTATTTTTACACAATTTTGGGTTACAAATTTTCTCCCCTTTTATCCCCTCCCCCCCCCAAACCTGAGCTTTCTAATTGCCCCTGTGACCTATCTGCTCTCTCCTCTATCCTCCCTCCCTGCCCTTGTCTCCGTCTTCTCTTTTGTCCTGTAGGGCCAGATAGCTTTCTTGACCCCTTAACCTGTATTTCTTGTTACCCAGTGGTAAGAACATTACATTTGGTCCTAACACTTTGAGTTCCAACCTCCTTAGCTCCCTCCCTCTCCACCCCTTCCCCTTGGAAGACAGGCAATTCAATATAGGCCATATCTGTTTAGTTTTGCAAATGATTTCCATACTAGTTGTGTTGTATAGGACTGACTATATTTCCCTCCACCCTATCCTGTCCCCCATTACTTCTATTTTCTTATGGTCCTTTCCCTCCCCATGAGTGTCGACCTCAGATTGTATTCTCCTCCCCATGCCCTCCCCTCCATCCTCCCCCCCACCCTGCTTGTGCCCCTGTCCCCCACTCTCCTGTATTATGAGATAGGTTTTCCTATCAAAATGAGTGTGCATTATATTCCTTCCTTTAGTGGAATGTGATGAGAGTAGACCTCATGTTTTTCTCTTGCCTCCCCTCTTTATCCCACCACTAATAAGTCTTTTGCTTGCCTCTTTTATGAGAGATAATTTGCCTCATATAACTTCTCCCTTTCTCCTCCAAATATTTCTCTCTCAATGCTTGATTTCATTTTTTTTTAATATATGATCCCATCCTCTTCAATTCACTCTGTGCACTCTGTCTCTGTGCATGTGTGCGTGTGTGCATGTGTGTGTGTGTACTCCCACCCAGTGCCCAGATACTGAAATGTTTCAAGAGTTATAAATATTGTCTTTCCATGTAGGAATGTAAACAGTTCAACTTCAGTAAGTCCCTTATGATTTCTCTTTGCTGTTCGCCTTTTCATGGTTCTCTTCATTCTTGTGTTAGAAAGTCAAATTTTCTTTCCAGCTCTGGTCTTTTCATCAGGAAAATTTGAAAGTCTTCTATTTCATTGAAAGACCATTTTTTCTCCTGAAGTATTATACTCAGTTTTGCTGGGTAGGTGATTCTTGGCTTCAGTCCTAGTTCCTTTGACTTCTGGAATATCCTATTCCATTCCCTTCTATCCCTCAATGTAGAGGGTGCCAGATCTTGTGCTATCCTGATTGTATTTCCACAATACTTGAATTGTTTCTTTCTAGCTGCTTGCAATATTTTCTCTTTCACCTGAGAATTCTGGAATTTGGCCACAATGCTCCTAGGAGTTTCTCTTTTTGGATCTCTTTCATGCGGTGTTCTGCGGATTCCTTGAATATTTATTTTGCCTTCTGGTTCTAGAATCTCAGGGCAGTTTTCCTTGATAATTTCATGGAAGATGATGTCTAGGCTCTTCTTCTGATCATAGAAAAGGCTTTTCAAATACAATGCTTATCCCTGTTTAATAAAAAAACACTAGATAGCATAGGAATAAATGGAGCTTGTTTTAAGATAAGTAGCATCTAACTAAAACTGAGAGGAAACATCATCTGTATTGGAGATAAGTTAGAAGCCTTTCCAATAAGATTAGGGGTGAAGCAAAGAAATCCATTATCACCACTATTATTCAGTATTGTACTGGAAATGTTAGCTATTACAATAATCAGTAAATAAACATTTGTTAACAAACTCCTACTATGTGTCAGGCACTGTACTAAGTGCTGAAAATATAAAGAGGAAAAAAGACAGTCCCTGCCCTCAAAAAGCTTATAGTCTGATGGGGGAGACAACATGCATACAAATATATACAAGACAAGCTATATGCAGGACAAATAGGAGATTTTTAACAGATGGAAGCCACTAGAATTAAGAGGGCTTGGGGAAGGTTTCCTATAGACGGAAGTCAGGGAAGTCAACTGTCTGAGTGGAGGAGGAAGTGTATTTTGGCATAGGAGCAGCCAGAGAAAATGCCCAGAGCTCAGAGATGGAATATTTTGTTTGTGGAACAATGAAAACGCCAGTATCACGACCAAAGAGAAGGGTGGGAGAGTAAGTTATTAAAATAGCTTCTTAAATAGCCTGCCTCTTCCCCTCACAACTGCCTAAATGGTGATTTCTTAAGCACAGGCCTGGACATGTCACTAAACTAATCAAGAAACATCAGTGGCTCCCTATTGCCTGAAGCTAGTTAGAGCTCATCACACAAGCAGGCTACAAACCTGTCTTTCCAGGCTAGTTCCATCTTACTCCCCTTCCATTCCATGTTCTAACAAACAAAGCTGCCTGCTGTTCTCCAAATACACCATCCCATTTCCTTTGTCTATGCCTTCAGAATACTCCCAGGCTTGTAATACCCTCCTCCTCATCTTTGCCTTTTGGTATTATCAGGAGCAGCTCAACTGCCACTACCTACATGAGAATTTACTCTGATTCTCCCAGGTGATAGTTTTCCCTAGTGTGTATTCTGTATTTACTAGTATTTGCTGTTTTTCCCCAGATAGAATGTAAGTTGCTTGAGGAAAGGGGAAAGGTCTGTTCAGGGTTTTTTTGGTTGTTTGGGTTTTTTTGGGTTTTGTTTTTTTTTTTTGCCGCCCTAGCATCTAGCAAAGTGATGTGTAGCATACAGGAGGTGCTTGATAAAGGAAGGAAATAAGCATTTATCAAGCACCTATTATGTGTCAGGCACTGTGCTAAGTGTTTTACAAGTATTATTTGATACTCACAACAACTTTGGGGGATAGGTGTTATTATTATCCCTATTTTATAGGTAAAGAAACTGAGGAAGACAGAACTTAAATGATTTACCCAGGGTCACAAAGCTACTGTGTCTAAGGTAGGATTTGAACTCAGGTCTTCCTGTCTCCAAGCCTAGGTTCTATCCACTGCACCAGCTGCCTTTAAAATAAATGTTTAATGCAATCAACTTCTACCCCTTCCACAACTTTGTTCCATCAATCATCTCTCTCTTTCACATATATTCAATCTTTCCCTCTCCATTAATTGCTTCCTATATGACTAAAATATGCTCATGTCTTCCTAATCCTTTAAAAAGAAAAAAAAAAACCACTTCCTTGGTTCATTGAGCTCTCATCTCTGGGCCTGCTGCCAGGGTTTTTCCATTAAAGGGGGAAAAGAAAGAAATATTTGAGTAAAAGTTACCTCAGACCTAGAAAGAGTGCTAGGGTTGGAGTCAGGAAAAATCTAGACTGAAATCCTATTTCTGCCACTTACTAGCTACAGCACCCTGGGCAAGTCCCTTAATCTTCCTGACCCTCAGTTTCTCTTCTGCGTAATAGGAATTTTAATACTGTAGTCACTAACTCATAGAGTTGTTAAGAGGCCCCAGTGAAATAACACATGTAACTTTGACAATCTGAAGGCATTATAAAAAGGTCAGCTTTGGTGGGTTGTGACAAACTGTTAGCGCCACTCTTAAGAAGGCAAAGACCAGGATTAAGTCTTGCCTCCTACAAACTTTGGCTGTGACCTCTCAATGCAGAAGATGCAAGGCAAGGGCTAATGTACATTGTTATAGGAAGTTTTCCCATGGGCAGTTAGTCCCCTGTACCAATGAAATCACAGGTCTGGTGCACACAAAGGGATGATACCTACCAATGCAGGGAAGGCAGCCCTGAAGTTTACCCATGACCCTGCCCAGATGCTTTGAGAGGAGGGTTCCAGAGCTGAAAAGGTAACAAGATGATGCAACAGGAGGGAGTAACAAGCAAGCTGGAACTGAGAGGGAGAGTTTGAATCTAGGGAGAGGAGAGTACTATAGCAGGCTCTGGCATGATGCAAAATGTCTTGGCAAAAGTAGATGCTCCATCCATGGGGAATTCCTCAATGGGAATAAATAGCTTTTAGATCCACACCCTAACTGGCATGAAGACAGTCTAAAATTGTGACTACAGAAGGCATCTCAACATCTCAAGAGCCTTCTAACTGTGCCCAAAAAGCTAATAATAAACTATGCATTCGTTTTGACCCAGAGATACTGATAACAGGTTGATACCTCATAGAAATCAAAGAAAGAGGAAAAGGACCCATAGGCACAAAAGTATTAATAGCATCTCTTTTATATGGTGGCAAAGAATTAGAAAGTGAGGGGATGTCCATCAACTAGGTAATGGCTAAACAAGTGTGGTAAGAAATGATGAAAAAGATTGTTTCAGAGAGACATAGGAAGATTTGTGTGAACTGATGCAAAGTGAAGGGAGCAGAACCAGTGAAACAATATATACAGTAATAACAATATGGTAAAGAAAACCATCTATGAAAGACTTATTAACTCTGATCAACAGTTCCAAAAGACTCATGATGAGAAATATGGTATCCTCCTTCAGATAGAAAACTAGTGGACTCATAGTGCAAATTGAAGCATATTTTCTTCTCTTTATTCTTGCTTTTTCTTAAAACATAGCTAAAGCAGAAATTTATTTTGCAAGACCACATATATTTGTAATGGCTTTTGCTTTTCTTGCTTTCTCAGTGGGTGGGGAGAAATGAAGGTGAGGGAGAGAATTTGGAACTGAAAATAAGACAAAATTGAAGTTAGAGGGGCAACTATCCTTCTAGATGGTATTCCTGCCTCAATGAACCATTAGTAAATGCAATCTTTAAAGGTACTGTGCTAGGCACTAAAGATAAAAAGACAAAAGACAAATAGCCCCTTCCTTCCAGAAGTTTAGGTGGCTAGACTGCATAGTGGAGATAGTATGGGGTTTGGACAAAATAAATCCTCGGTTTAAATCTTGTCTGAGACATTCACTAGCTTTGTAACTGAGCAATCTTTCTTGTCCCCAATTTCTTCATGTGTAAAATGAGGATTATAATGATACCTACTTCCCAGGGTTGTTACGAGGATCGAAAGGATAAAATTCATTAAAGCACTTTGCTATTCTTAAAGTGCTACATAGTGATAGCTCAAATTATTGTCAGAGATTTAGATCTGGAAGAGATCATAAAGATCATTTGCTTCAACCTCCTCCATTTTTTTATAAATGAGAAAACTGAGGTCCAGAGAAGTAAAATGACTTGCCTAAGGTGATAAAAGTAGTCAGAAGCAAACCTGGGAATAGAAACTAGGTCCTCTGATTTCAGACGCCATATTCTTTCCATTTTCTACTTCCCCTTTGAGAAGCAACATATTATAACGGAAAGAATTCTGAATTTGTATTCAGAGGACCTGAATTCATAAAGGTACCACCATTCCTTTTCACTCTTATCTTCACATCATATCCCAACCTCATCCCCTCTCACTCAGTATTCTAGCAGCACCACCATCCCCTGTTCATATCCCACATTCTTCTACCTTCTACCTTTGCTCCTGTCATTAACTCTGTCTGGAATGCCCCCTCTCCTCCAAACATTTCTATTTAGGATGCTACCAACCTTCTAATCACTGAGCTTAATAACTCCATAGTCATCCTAAACTTTGCCCTGTCCCTCAACCCCCTCCCCTACAGATAATTAATTGACAAGTCTCATTAATTCTATTTTCACAAGTCTGGAATCTGCTCAAAAAGGCAGTATCACCTTAGTCAGGTCCTCAATACCTCTCACATCAATTTTTATAATGTCTTCTTAACTGGTCTCCCTTTTTCAGGCACTTTTTTATTCATTATTTTTTCAAGTGAAGATCCACTTTTTCTCCTCTCTTCCCCCCTCGCTGAGAAAACAAGAAAAACAAAATTCTCTGTTACATACGTGGTCAAGCAAAACAAATTCCCTCATTGGTCATGTCTAATTTTTTTCTGTTTGTTTCAATCTGCACTCTGAATCTCCCACTTCTCTTTCAGGAAGTGGGTAGCCTATTTTATCCCGAGTCCTCTGGAAGCATGGTTGGTCATTGTGTTGATCAGGGTTCCCAAGACTTTCAAAGTTGATTGTGTTTACAATATTGTTATCATATCAATTAATCTTCTGATTATGCTCATTTTACTCAATATCAGTTCACATAAGTTTTCAGATATATTATTGGGAAGATTCCCATTCAAGTAGGTGAATTCTGAGATTCCTTCCGATTCTGAAATTCTGTATTATTTAGGAGTAAAAAGAATGCAAGCTAGTTTCTCTTCTAGAGGAGAAAACAAAAAGACTGGAACAACATCTGTATGTGTGTGTGTGTGTGTGTGTGTGTGTGTGTGTGAAAGAGAGAGAGAGAAAGAGAGAGTAAAGAATGAAGTATTACTTGAAAGAAGTGATTTTTTAAAAAAGGAAAATTATTTGAAGAGGCAAAGAAAAAACCCAAACCCATGTCAGAAAATTGTAGGGTAGAAATTGTGATAGGAGGACCATCAGAATGTTAAACAACTGAAAATATCACATCTGAGATTCTTCCAACAAGAAGTGGAGATGGACCCTTAGAGGAGAAAGCAGTTTACTGAGCTCCAGGGAATGATGATAAGAATCCACAGGTTTTGCCAGGAGAAAATACATCCTCATCACAGGAATAAGAGTTAAATTCTGCTGACTGGAAACTTCCAACAGAGAGATACCAAGGCAGCTACATGCCAACCTGATGTGGATGATCAAAAGGCATGGCCCTTCCTGTAGTTTCTCCTAGGATCTGATTATATCCCTCTTGAGAATTTCTGGATTTACTAACCAATAACCACTTCTGCAGATTAATGTGGGAATAAATCATACTTAGAAGATTATATATATTGTCTGTCCATTAGAATATAAGCTAAAAAAAAAAGTGAACTCCTTGAGGGCAGAAGCTGTCTTTGCTTGTTTTTATGTACCCAATGTTTATAGCACAGTGCTTGACTCATAATGAGCACTTAATAAGTGCTTTTTTATTCATTCATTATCCAGTCCTGAGCAAGAAACTAAAGATCTTGGGAGTTTCAGACAGTATTATTATCATTACTGCTGAGTGAAGGTATGATTCATTACAATGTAATATGATATGATATGAATATTTATTAGATACCTATTCTGCAATGCTAGTTGTTGAACAGCTAAAGGATTCAGAAAAGAAAAGTTTGGTATGAGAAGGGAACAGCCAGTTAAGAAGATACTGTCAGAAAATGGGATTTGAATTTCTGAACCTGAGTTGCTGATGTAGCAATGACAGGCTCTTGGCCAGTGATGGAGGGCATGTAGCAAAAGTCCAGAAGAATGTATTTGTCTGGAGAATTCTGAGTACAAGAGCAATTTAAACTGAAAAGAAAGCAGTCAGAAAGAATTTCTCACATACAACCATTTAAGCCACATATAATAGAGTAGCAGAATAGGAACAAAACAGGAACAAGAGAAATGGATAGACCCACTAATTCACAGTGTCTAGGAAAAGTCATAGTATAATAATTCTTATTTCAGATACATGTTTTCAAAGTCTAGGCAATAAGTAAGGTGATCTAGAGCTCCTAAAACAAAAAGGTTAAATTCAACCTCATAGCTATCACTAAGATACCTGGGACCTAACTGGAGTATGCCAATAGAAGGGTATTACCTTATTCAAAAGAAACAAATCAAATTTTTTAAGTGATATTAAAAGTAGTACAGAAGAAAGCACTGTATTTAGAGTCAGAATACATGGTTTGAATCCAACTCTACTTCTTACTGTGTAACCTTGGGTCAATCACTCAGTAGCTCCACAGGCCTCATTTTCTTTATCCATAAAATGAGGGACTTGAACAAGACAACTCCAGCTCTAATTTCATGATCCTACAATGAAAATATTATCCCATGAAGAAATCCATAAATTTAAAAGGAGGGTGAAGTACCATGCTCTTCTCCTTTGATGAGCATCAAAAGAGGAAGAAATAGAAATGATACTATAGCATGTATACTAAATACCACCTTGACAGAAGGTAGAAAAGAATGATGAGATACAAAAGTAGATTACAAGATCTGATATGGAGGTAGGCTACAGTAGTGATGGGGGACCTTAATCTCTCTCTCTCTCTCTCTCTCTCTCTCTCTCTCTCCCCCCCCCCTCCCCCTCAACCTTGGTCTCCTAGGGCTCAGAGCACTTAAGACATTCTCAACCTGAGAAAGCAACAACATTCCATGCTTTTGCACTGGACTGTCCCTTCGGTCTGGAATGCTCTGCCTCCTGACTTCCCTGGATTCTTTCAAGACTTAACACCAATCCAATCTTTTGCAGAAAGTCTTCTCCTTTCACATTACCTCTGTCTATTTATCATCTGTATATATTCTATATGACATGTTATTTACATGTTATCTCCCCATTAGACTGTAAGCTCCTGAGAGCAGGGACCATTTTGGTTTTTTGGGTTTTTTGTTGTTGTTGTTGCCTTTCTATACATCCTTGATGCTTAGCATAGAACCTGGCTTATAATAAGGGCTTAATAAAGGCTTGTTGGTTGATCAACTGACGCTGTCCCTGCCTTGGTCAGATAACATCTAGAATACTGTAAATATCACATTGTTCTCTCTGAGGGTACTGACAAGCTAAGTACATCCAGGAGGGTGATCAAGAGGACAAGACAATTTCAAAACCATGCCACAGGGGGATAGACGAAAGATGGGAATATTTAACTATGAGAAGAAAGTGGGACATGGGGAGCCAAAATGGCAGAGAGAAGCCAAGAAGTTGCTTGAGCTCTCCCCAGTTTCCCATGGAAACAACATTTAATCAAGCCTCTAAACAGATTCTGAAGCTACAGAACGCACAAAAGGATGGAAACAATTTTCCAGCTCAGGATAAGTTAGAAAGACTTCAGGAAAAGTCTGTCTCACTTGGATAAAAGAGGAATGCAGCTCAGTACAGGAGGTTTCTGGGCAAGCCTGTAGAAGGCTCTTAGTCACAGCACAGATCAGCAACCAGCTGGGCAAGCCAAATGTGAAGCCTCCAGACCCAATGCAGAAGGCAAACTGCCAGTCCCAGAACCTTGACACAACAGGCACAACTGGATCAGGCTACCCAGCACAGTGGGCAAGTTGCCAAAGCCCTGGTGCAGAAAACTAGTGATGAGGCACCTGACCTGTGAAAGAAGCTTGGGAGAGTGACCCCTGTGCCCAGGGGCAGAGTTCAACTTTCAAAATCATGAAACAAGCTAAAAAATGAATAAAAACAGAAAAAAGTGCTGGCCATTAGAAAACTGCTATGGAGACAGGGAAGGTCAAAACACAAACTCAGAAGAGGACAACAATGTCAAAATGCCTGCATGCAAAACCTCAAAAGGGACTATGAATTGATCTCAAGTCCAAAAAGCTTTCTTGGAAGAGCTCAAAAAGAATTTTAGAAATGAAATAAGAGAGGCAGAAGAAAAATTGAGAAAAAAAGTAAGACCTATACATGAGATTCAATACCCTGGAACAGGAAGGACAAAAACTGACTGAAGAAACTAACTCCTTAAAAAGGAGAATTGACCAAACAGAAAAGGAAATGCAAAAGCTAACTGAAGAAAATAATTCCTTAAATTCCTTAAAAATTAGAATTTAGTGGAAGCTAATGACTCTATGAGACATCAAGACATCAGGAATCAGTCCAACAAAATCAAAAAGATGAAAAATAGAAGAAAATTTATAATACCTCACTGAAAAAAAGAAGTGACTTGGAAAAAAAAGATCCAGGAGAGATAATCTGACATTTATTGGACTACCTGAAAGCCATGATCTTCCAAGAAATTATCAAGGAAAACTGCCCTGATATCTTAGAACAAGACAGTAAGACAGTAATTGAAAGAATCCACCAATTACCTCCTAAAAGAGATCCCAAAATGAAAATTCCAAGGAATATTGTAGTCAAATTCCAGAATTATCAGGTCAAGGAGAAAATACTGCAAGCCACCAGAAAGAAACAATTCAGATATCAAGGAGCCACAGTCAGGATTACACAGGATTGAGCAGCTTCTACAGTAAAGAATCAGAGAGCTTAGAATATGAAATTCCAGAAGACAAAGGAGTCTGGATTACAACCAAGAATCAATTACCCAATAAAATTGAGCATAACATTTCAGGGGAAAAGATGGACATCCAATGAAATAGGAGACTTTTATACTTTCCTAAAGAAAAGACAAGAGCTGAACAGAAAAATCTGATGTTCAAACACAAGACTCAAGAGAGGCATTAAAGGGAAACAGGAAAGAGAAAAATACATGTTATTTAACAAGGTTAAACTGTTTACATCCCTACATGGGAAGATGATACTTGTAACTCTTGAGAACTGTATCTCTATTAGTGCAATTGGGAGCATATATAGGCAGAGGTGTGGGTATAAATTGACTTTGATGTGACATAAAAAAATAAGGGGTGAACAAAAAGGATTGTACTGGGAGAAGAGAAAGGGAGAAGCAGACTAGGGTAAATCATATCATGAAGAAGTACAAAAGACCTATTACAGTAAAGGAAAAGAAGGGAGAAGATGAGCATTGTTTGAACCTTTTCTCATCAGATTTGGTTCAAGGAGGGAATAATATATTCACTCAGTTCGGTACAGAAATTTATTTTACCCTATAGATAAATAGAAGGCTAATGGGGAAAGAAAGGGGAGCTATAGAAGGGAGGGGAGAAGGCAGGGCAGAAGTAGGAGATAGGGGAAAGAAAAACGGGGAGGTGCTGATAGAAGGGAAGGCAGAATGAGAGAGGCAGTGGTCAGAAGCAAAACACTAATGAGGAGGGACAGAGTAAAAATGAGATAAAAATAATAACAGGATTGTAAAATAAGATGGAGGGAAATCATTTAGTAATCATAACTATGAATGTGAATGGGGTGAACTCTCCCACAAAATGGAGGCAGATAGCAGAGCAGATTAAAAACAAGAATCCTGCAATATGTTGTTTACGAGAAACACATTTGAAGCAGAGAAATACACATAGAGTAAAGGTAAAAGATTGAAGCAGAATATATTACGCTTCAGCTGAAGTAAAAAAAAAAAAGCAGGGGTAGCAATTCTGATCTCAGACAAAACAAAAGCAAAAATAAATCTAATTAAAAGAGATAAGGGAGAAAGTGGGACATGATAGGTTATCTTCAAGTTTTTAAAAAAAGTTGTCATATGAATGAAGGATTAGCTATATTCTGCTTTTACCTAAGTGGTATAAATAGAAGTGATAGGTAACTATATCACAAAGAGGTAGATTTTAGTCCAACATAAGGAAATATTATCCTACCATTAATATTACTCATAAGTAGAATTAGCTGCCTAGAAGGGCAGGTAGTTCCTTAGCACTGGAGATCTCCAAGCAAAAATTGAATAATGACTTGTCAGAGACATGATAGAAAGGATCCTTGTTCAGGTTTGGGTTGGACAAGAGGGCCTCTGAAAGTCTCTCCAACTCTCAAGTCCTATGATGGATGTTGTAATAATTCATCTTTGTCAACTTTGCAAAGTTGGTCCTTAGGAACAAAAGGGAAAAAAGAAAGAAAGAAGAGAAAAGACTGTTGAAATCTCAGTTTTCCTTAAGGATGGAGCTTTGAAAATAAAGAAGCAATCCAAAATACATTTCTTCATTGATTCTCTGCTGACCAGAAACACCTCAAAGGCCAATCTTCTATCTTCCCCTCTCTTAATTCAATCACTAGATCTTTATTGGTGCCTGATATGTGCAAGGCACTATGCTGGGGTCACCGAGTTCTCTTCAAAGTCACTTCTCCTCGGGGTCCATCGCAAAGCTGAAGTATCAAATAATGTAATGCTCCACAAACCCCAGTCCAAGATCAGAAGGGCTTCAGATATGGGACAGTACAGGTCAGGCTTCAGGCCAGGCAAGTATGAGTGGGGAAAAAAAGCAGTAGAAGCTGCTGAGGCTTTGTGGGGGCAAGGAGGGAGGAGAAAGAAAGAAACAGTTGGAACATGGTTCTCCCAGCCCTAAATAGAAATGCCAGGTTCTTTCAAGAGATTGCAACCTGCTCATCTAAAAAGCCACATTTGGTTTTCATTGGGTGGATCAGACGGCTTTTCGTTCTCTTCCATTTGTTACTGTCCCTCTGTGCTCACGAAACCTCTCTCTCTATGATGGTTGTTCAAGCTTCCCAGATATATTACCTTGTTAATCTGAGAGAGGCAAGTGGCTAGGGGAGGAGAAGGGATGGCTGCAGGGGCCTGGACACCCATTGTCAACATGAGGGATAGAATCTGGAATGCCAGGAAGCCATTAGGACATTCTTCATTGAATTTCCCTGCCTTGAAAATAAAAGCTCAGAATGACTGATTGTCACCAAAATAGGAGAAACCAGAGACCAAGGGTACGATTTGTTACTGGCATCAAATCAGAGCCCTTTGGGAGCATAGCTCTTTGCATTTATTTTCCAAATATGTTCTTCCTAGAGCTCATTATGAACTTTCTTTCCCTGAGGGCATATCCAACCAGATTCCCTGGATGTGAATGCAAGACCACAGATAAAATAATAGTAATAATAGCTAACATTATTTAGCATTTTGTTTTGCTAAGCATTTTACCAATATCATCTCATTTGATACTCACAACAACCCTGGAAGGTAGGTGCTGTTATTATTCCATTTTACAGCTGAGGAAACTGAGCCTGAGAAAGATTAAGCATACCCAGCACACTGCCTTGCACACAGCAGCAGACAATTAGGAAATACTGATTGATTAAAAAGTTCCTTTTTCATTTGTTTGCTCTAAACAACTCCTAGTATTCATATATCTTCTACTGAACTGCAGCTCATCTATAAGTTTAGTCTTAGAGTAATGCTTTAGTGACTTGCCAGGGTTCCACAGCTACCATGTGTTCCAAAGCCAGCTCTCAATTGATTACATTTTGCCCCTCCATTTTGTTCTGGCTCTCAA
Source organism: Notamacropus eugenii (assembly GCF_028372415.1). Lineage (NCBI taxonomy): Eukaryota > Metazoa > Chordata > Mammalia > Diprotodontia > Macropodidae > Notamacropus > Notamacropus eugenii. Next base: position 148,983,665 of record NC_092875.1, on the reverse strand, counting down.
TAAAACCAAGGTATAACCACAGGCATTATTAATTATGTACTATTCTGAAAAGTAAGGAAAATAGCTCCAAGGAGCCCATCAGAGCTATGTTTCAGTCACTGGTTTCCACTCTCCCTCCCCAACCAAAGGAGGGCTGCTACCAAGTTACAAGATTAGTCATTTGGCTTTCCCCTCCATTCCCTGAGCCTGCTCATCCCCATGGAGATGTTAATAAACACTAAAATGACCCCAAAGCACGCAGCCAGGAGGGAAAAGAATGAGAAGAAAGGGCACAGATATAATCAGCTCCTGGGTAATTGAGTCTTGGCTACACAAGCAATGCTTCCGGTTGGTTCTCAGGGAGGGCTGTCACTTTCTTTACTCACACTTTCTAAAGGACATTTAATTTACTAGATTCTGGCTTCCCTGGATGTTCCTTCTTTGCTTTAGGGCCAGAACATGGCCATTAGATTGGCTCCCAAAGAGCTGGGGAGAACCTGTGGTCCAGAGGCACCCTCCTCTTTCCCCCACCCTCTCCCTAGCCTTTGTAGAATCTCCAGGCTGCCTGGCAGCAGAAGAGTTTAGTAAAACACAGCAGCCATCTAAAGGACTGAGAAGTTTTTAATTCCCTCACCAGCTGTGACTGAGTTAATAAGCACAGGCATGTGCTCCCAGGCAGGATGGCTTCAGAGCTTCTTACCAGCCCCAGTCTAAAGCATCACTCCTGAGCATGTGATAAAGAGCAGCAGGTGAGATTAATATGAAAGGGAAGGAGGGAGGCATAATGCTTTTTCTTTGGCTAGGAAGAGATCCTGAACCCTGCCTCTGACCCAGGGCTGTTCAAGCCACCATCCCTAGGAATTCTGTAGAAAGCTTCTAGCTAGATGAGCATCATCCCCACCCCCACCCCCGACACCCTGCCTACTTAGTTCTCTTTTATATCTGCCTCTAGGCTGGCTCCAGGCACCTCCCCAATCAGCCCTAACTTGGATTCTTCTAAAACAGATGGGGAATTTTTCTACTGCAGACAGGGTGTCCCAGCCCCAGCACAAACCCTGGGACATTTCTCAGTTCCCTAAGAACTGCTTGGATCAATGACACAAGTTGTCAGGGCAACGGGCCAGCACCTTGCTTTATTGCAGGAAGTGAAAGCAGCAGGGGCTGTAATCCAGGAAATAAAATCCCAAACTCAAACTTTTTAAAGAAACAAAACCTGTGTAAAGTTTTTGCTTTCAGCCTAAGATATGAAGCTATAAATGGGGAGGGGGGAAGAGGGAGAGGAGAAAAAAAGACGGTAGAATTTGCTTCAGAATGAAAAACGTTAAGTACAGATATGTAACTACAAACAAGAAATAGAGACCCAGTTGACTGGATAGAAGGTACACTGTTAAAAACATTCATCCCCAACTTTCCTTTTCTCTGAAGCGATAAGGAGAATTTTCAACTCTAGCCATCCCTCTAAGAGATGCAACCAAGTCAGAGCGCAGAGACAAAGAAAAGTCAGCAGGCAGGGCCAGAAGTCATAGGGCTCCCTTCTATATCACATGAATTCCTTTTCTTCTTCCTATGCTTATCGTTCACTCCTAGAACCTCACCAATCAATCAAGAAACACGAATTAATTAGGCACTTACTATATACTAGGCACTGTGCTAACCACTGGGGATACAAAGGCAAAAAAGAACAATTCCTGCTCTCAAAAAGCTCATACTTTATGAAGGAAAACAACATACATATCCGTATACATCTGTACATATATGAAAATGTATATAGGTACATATAGATGGAAAAATATAGCCAAAACACAAGATTGATGCAAAGTAGTTGGGGTCGGGGGGAGGCACCAGTGATTGGGCAGATCAGGGAAGGTTTCCAGTAGAAGAAAGTACTTGAGTATATCCTGAATATACAGCCCAAGGCTAAGAAAGTACCCTCCTGGTCTCTCAGGTTCCCAATCTCGACTCTTCACTCTTGCCATCCTCATCCCTGTACATCTCAGTCCCAGGATCTATAAAATGAGGGAAGTACTTCAAGTCATATATAAATGTTAGCTATCATCATTATCATAACTCCATAGAAACAGCTGAAAGTCTTGTTAATTCTTCCTCAGCAACATCTCTTGAATGCACCACTTTCATAGTATGCCAACAGGCACCACCCTGGTTCCAGCCCTCATCATCCCTCATCTGGACTACTTCCACAGCCTCCTAATTGGTCTCTCTGCTTCATGTCTCTGAACTCCAATCTGTGCCCAAAGTGATAGAAGGCTGGACTTCGAATAAGAAAGATCTGAATTGAAATACCTTCAGACACTTATCAGCTGTGTGATTCTAGATAAGTCACTTAATCTCTGTACCTCAGTTCTCTCATCTGTAAAATGAAGTGGGGTTAGATCCAAAGCCTTCTAAGTCTGCTTCTAGCTGGGAATCTATGATCCTGTGACCATACCACAACCCCACTTAAAAAAACTCCAATGGCTTCCTACTGCCCCTGGGACAAAATATAAACTCCTTTGCTAACATTTAAAAACCTTAAAATCATCTAACTTCAGCCTTCCTCTTTAGGTGTACTATGCATTATTCCCCTTCTTTTAACAAATGGTCTAGCCAAACTTGTTCACTTGCCATTTCTCACATATGACATGACATCTGTCTCCACGCTTTTCCACACGCTGAGCCACCCACCTATAATACGTCTCCCTCACTATCTCCCTAGCTTCCTGCAGAGCTCAATTCCAGTGCCACCTCCTTTGTGAGACCTTTCCTGATTCTGCAGCTGCTAGTGCATCCTTCATGGAAATTACTGTGTATTGACTACACTATACGTACATTTGCATTTACTTACACGTGAATGTTTCTCCCAGTGGAATGTAAGTTCCTTGAAGGCAGAGACAGTTTTGCTTTTGTCTTCATATCCTCAGCACCTAGTGCAAGTCCTGGCCCATAGTGGGAGTTTAATAAATGCTTATGCACTGAATAATTGATTGAGAAGAGAGCATTGGACATAACCACAGGCTCCGTAGTTGCTTTTCCCCCAAAGCACATCACATCTTTTCCAAGTCCTTAAAACATCTCATCTTTTTTTCCCCCATCAAATACTCTTGACAGTCTTTTCTTATAACTAAGATGGTCCAAAAAAGCAGCCAGCTTTCTTCCACACTGTTAAGTACCATTTAGGGTTATTTTTCTGAGTCATCAGAACTGACTCCTGATGCCATAAATATGGTAATTATTGCTCTATAGAATCATCAAGACTGGATTCAGAAAGTTAATTGTACATCTTTCAGGCAAACTGGGCCATATTATCTGCAGAAACCTCATCTCACTCTGGGGAAGGCTATACCCCCAAGACCTCCCTGCAGATATGATTTTATTAACATGTACATGCTCCCCATTCCACAGCAGGAAACACAAACCTGCTGGTAAGATAGAACAGGATGCTGACTGTGCTTTCAGAATGCATTTATATGTGAGAAAACTGAAGGAATCCAAAGATTGAAGATGACATTTGTGAAATCAACTTTCCCTTTAAAGTCATGTTTAAGCTTCATTTCCTAACCCCAAACCCCTCACACTTCCCCAACTTAAGTTGCTTCTTAGGCAGTTAAAGTTCCAGTTCTCTAACTACTACTATCTTGATATCACTGCTTGCTTGCTTTCCTTTATTTCTTTTCTTTCCTTCTTTCTTTCACTCTCTTCTTTTTTTCTTTCATCCTTCCTTCCTTCCTTTTTCATAATCTACCCTTCCATCTTTTCAGAGGCAGCTAGGTGGATCACTGGAAAGAGCACTGGGCCTGGAGTCAGGAAGATCTGAGTTCACATGTAGTTTCAGATACTTACTAGCTATATGATCCTGACCAAGTCATTTAACCTATGTTTGCCTTAATCCACTGGAAAAGGAAATGGCAAACCATTCCAGTATCTTTGCTAACAAAATCTCATCAGTATTGGCCTGATATGGTCCACAGGGTCGTGAAGAGTCAGACACGACTGATAACTGAACATCTAACTACCTGCCATCTATCATCAATCTTTCTTATCATCTATAATGTCATAAATTACATACAATGTATAATATATTATACATATTAATTATGCATGTATTATATAGCATTATTAGACATATAGTGTTATATACAATATATATTATATAGTATATTATATTATTTCTAATGTATTATATATTACATATACTACATTGTATGCAATGTATTCCATATATTAAATAATGTACATCTATATATGATGTGTATATAACGTGTATATATGCACATACATGTACTGTGTATCATATATACATGTATACATACGTATGTTATATGTGTACATGCATTGTATCCTCTGTTGTTGTTCAGTCATTTTCAGTTGTGTCCTACTCTTTGTGACTCTATTTGGGGTTTTCTTGGCAAAGATACTGGAGTGGGTTACCATTTCCTTCTCCAATTCATTTCATAGATGAGGAAACTGAGGAAAGCAGGGTCACACAACTAATAAGTGTCTGATGCCATTTTCCTGACTCTAGGCTGAATGCTTCCCCATTTGTATAGATTTGCCCCACCATTATCCCTGTGATTTTACAGCAGTGAAAAGGCTAAAGTACTTAAAAAACACTGACAGGCCATCTTCATATGGGGGTCTACACTGTAGGGACATATAATGGACACTCCAAAGTATTGGAAGGGCCATGTAGAACAGAACAATCCCACCATTCTTTTAAAAAAACAATTTAATTCCAAAAACTATAAAACCCACAGTTCATCCTTAACAGCCAGGAAGGAGCCACAGCTGGTGGGCAGAAGTCAAAGGGTCTTTGTTGGTTGGATATAGATAATCAAAGCAGATTAGATGACTTTTTGGAGATATACTTTCCCAAGCTCACTGTCCTGACATGTTACTGTGTGAAATGCCATTTTTTCTCGGGGAAACACCCACATTCTTGATGCTGACGGGTCCACAGCTGACGTGGTTTGACTTGCATTAGGAGTTCCTCTCAAGCATCACACAAACAAATCTGTCTCCTATTCCAATGCCCAAATAGAATCCCTTACGTGCTCATGGAGGTTTCATACTTTTTACTAAGACTCAAATGCAAATTCAAGTAAGACTTTTAAGGGAAGTAGACAGAACTGAGCCTAGAGGATGGGATTTTTGGGTACTTTTTTGTGTGTGTATTTTTACTTCTGTTACTGTTATTAGGTAAAACAAAGAAAATGAAAAATGTGTTTTAGGTAAAAAAGGCAAATAGATGGCACAGTGGATACAGCCTTAGACTTGGAATCAAGAAGAAATTAATTCAATTTTGACCTTGAATCACTTTCTAGGTGTGTAACCCTGAGCAATCCACTGGACTTCTCTTTGCCTCAGTTTCTCCATATGTAAAATGGGGCCAATAATAGCACCTACCTCCCAGGGTTGTTGTGAAGATCAATTGAGATAATATTTCTAAAATGCTTAGCAAAATGCCTGGCACATAATAGGTGCTTAATAATTTCTTGCTTAAAAAATGTCCTCTTATAGGAGAAAACTCCCAAATATAAATATTCTTGGATAAACACAGACACAACAGGCTTATCACACTAGCAAATTATATAGAGGCAGCTAGGTGGCAGAGTGGATAGAGCCCTAGGCTTGGAGTCAGGAAGATCTGCATTCAAATGTGACCTCAGAGGCTAACCAGCTGTATGACCCTGGGCAAGTTGTTGAACCTTTGTGTGCCTCAGTTTCCTCAAATGTAAAATGGAAAGGATAATAGTGCCTACCTCCCAGGGTTGTTGTGAGATACTATTTGTACAAAGCACTTAGTACAATGCCTGGCAGGCACTATATAAATGCTTATTCATTTCTCTTCCCGCCAAGACTAGAAGGGAGAGTTCATACTCTGCATGACAGAATCAGGACCCAAGGAGATCTCAAGAGGTTCCACTTTGCCCAAAATCTAGTAACATGATTTTTTTACAACCACAATAGGAATGGGTAAACAGCAATTTGTCTAGGGATTTTAGTGGATTCGGACAAGCCTAATTCGAATCAAGGTTTTGATATGAAAGACAAAAAAAGAAGAGGAAGAGGAAGGAAACAAGCATTTATTAATCACTTGCCATGTGCTGGGCACTATATATTAAGTGAAGCTAAGATTTCTGTTTGGAAGACAGGAACAGCTTTAAGAGGAACTCAGATATTATCTTAATAAGCACAGTGTGTAGCCTACGGTAAGAGCTTAATAGAGGCAGTTGGATGATACAATGGCTAGAGAATTGGTCCTGGAGCTGGGAATACTTGTGCATGATCACACCCCACACACAGACAAGTATGCAAAGACATACAGATCCAGGTTAACTTTTTGGTGACTGGGTAAGCGATTTCTATATAGAGGTAGCTATGTGAAACAGTGGTGAGAGCGCCACACCTAGAGTCAAAAAGACTTGAGTTCAAATCAACACAATTATTCACTTAATTTCTGTCTTTATAGTCTGTCCAACTATGGGAATAATAATAGCCTCTCCCTCCTGCGGTTGTTATTAGGATCAGATGAGATAATATTTGCAAAGCACTTAGTATAGTTAAGGGCATATGTTGTTGTTCAATCACTTAGTGATAACCAACTCTTCCTGGCAAAGATCTATAGTGGTTTGCCATATCCTTCTCCAGTATGTTCCCATTTTACAGATGAGAAACTGAGGCAAATAGAGGTTAATGGCTTGCCCAGGGTCACACAACTAGTGACTGACAGATTTGAACTTAGGAGGATGGTCTTCCTGACTCCAGGCCTGTCTACTGTGACACCTAGCTGCCCCATTAAATTCAACAACCATTCTTTAAAAAGGCTTTCTGCCACTCTATCAATATCAACCTGGATGGAAGTTTCTAGTGGCTTGCTATAGGACTCTGTCTTTAGCCTTGCCACATTTAACATTTTTTTGATGACATGGATGAAAATATGGAAGGCATGCATATCAATTTGTGGATACCTTACAGTTAATTTTTGTATGGTTTCATAGATATATCTTCATCCCCATGCTCATGCAAGAGGCAACAAAAAATATTAAAACAGAAGTACTGTGTTTATCAAGCCATTTCCCCTTCTCTCACATTTGTTTCTGGACTTCTATAAAGACAATAGTTTAGTTTAACTGCAAAATTCTTCATTAAAAATCTTTGTTCTAATCTCAAAGCTGATAAAGATACAATTTTCTAATTATGCTCTAAAAATCAGAAACCATTCAGTTGACAGGCTTTTTGAATCCTCTCTGTAGACCAAGAGGATTCACCAATCTGTAAGATCCCCCAAACCACACTGACTATTTATTGTCCACTGGCTTCGCCTCTTCTGGGCTCAGAAGTTTGATGCTTATCAGGAACTGAAAAAAAAAAGCCAACATCTATATAAATTCACTCCTTTCTGCCTTCAGCAGTTTTTCTCATTCTCTCAGTTACTGCCAAGGGAAAACAAAGGTATGTCAGGTGCTGGGTACAGAGAGAGAAGATTCCTTCAATCAAAAGTTGTCACTAGAAACTTACAACAGACTGCTTTAATTTAGCAGCATCAAAACCACATATGTACTGCATTTGGTTTAAAAAAATGCAGAAACTCATCTATAACACTATAAATCATGAATCTATGTAACTATATTTAACAACATTTTATTTTTTCTAATTACACATAAAGATCATTTTTCAATATTCATTTTGTGAAGGATTTTGAGTTCCAAATTTTTCTGCCTCTCTCCTTCCCTTGTCCCCTCCCCAATGTAGATTATACATGTGCAATAATGTAAAACATATTTCCACACTGTGTGTGTTTGTCCTTCGTTGCAGAAGAAGACCATGTCATCAGAAAAATGATGACATGACTTGCACTTGACTTTGTTTTGAGTGAGGGAGGGCTGTGCAGGTCACCAGCCTCACTTCTCCTCCAGAACCATCTGGATCCAGTGACTACATATTCATCAGGATGACTGGAGATGACCCAGGATGAGGCAACTGGGGTTAAGTGACTTGCCCAAGGTCACACAGCTAGTGAGTGTCAGGTGTCTGAGGAGATTTGAACTCAGGTCCTCCTGACTCCTGCACTGGTGCTTTATCCACTGCACCATCTAGCTGTCCCCATTTCCACATTAGTCATACTGTGAAAGAAGAAACAGAATAAAGGGACACACACACACACACACACACACAAACACACACACACACACACACACAAAGTAAGAGTAGTATGCTTCTATCTGCATTCAGACTCCATCCGTTCTTTCTGACGGCGTTTTCCATCATGAGTCTTTTGGAACTGTCTTGGATCATTATATTGCTGAGAAGGGCTAAGTCTGTCATGGTTGATCACCACACAATGTATAACTATATTTTGTTACTGACTAGAGACAAATCCTTGCTTTCGCCTTTTTCAACTCTTTTCCTCACGCTAATTTTTAGCTACCTTTTAACAAGAGATCTTTCCTGATTTTCCAGATTTATTGATACCTCTCCCAAATTTTTTGGCTTGTCTATGTATGTTGTCTCTCCACATCAGCAAAATGGCAGTAAGCATTTGGTTTCTGTTTTGGTATCCCCAATGCCTCACTAGCATAAGACCTGGCATATACTTCATAAACTTCCTTGTTGAATTGAACTGAAATCAGCTGACCTGGATTCAAGTCACAGCTCTGCTTCTAACTAGCTGTGTGACCCTGGGCAAGTCATTCCATCTCTCTAAATCTGTTTCCTAATCCAAAGCTTTTCCATTCTGAATCTAGGATCCTACGTTCCTATGAATTTTTCAAAAGAGATTTATATTCACTCTGCTGAGAAATAGCATATGAACCCCAAGTGATGAAGACACAAACTCAGCCACATGGCTGATGAAATCTGGAAAAAAAAAACAGCAATGATCCACTGCAACTGGAATGCACAATGGGTGTCAAAGTCCCAACAACACTGTTTCCCCTGCCCTGAGGGTCATCTTTGGCTTGGAATCTGTCCTTTCCCCAGATCATTGACTGCCATGAACTGATAAGAGTAGATTCCCACTGAAGACACAGCTATCTCCCACTCCTTCCAGCCCCAACCTGTGCTCCCTTAATAACCATTTTGCTCACAGACTTTAAGTGCATAACACAGAACTAAAAATAGCCCACTTCCCTGGAATTCGGAGAGTCATAGCTGAAAACTTCCCAGGCTTCACTTCAGCATTGCTAAAAATGCAGAAAAACTGTTTGCTCCAGTAGTAGGATAGGGAAAATGAAGCTGAAGGTACTGGATGTGGTTTGTCATTTACTTAATGCTGTTCTAAGGTAAGATTTTGAAAACTCTAGAAAGAATCTTACCAGTAGGCACAATAACTACATAAAATCTATCAGCCAAGCTGAAGATATGCCTTTGGATGAATCTCAATATGCCTAGATCTCTGGTTTACAAATAACAATTTACCAACCCACACAACATCAATAATTTTTAAACCAGCCTCCCTTCCCTTCTGGGAGATTTATTGATTCTCCTTATTTTAATACCTTAAGGATGCCTGACTTCATCTACACAGGTAAATTCTTCCACTACTATAGACAACCTATCCACACTTTAGCAAATGGTCTTCATTTGCTAGGAAAAAGTCATCATCTGGTGGCTAATCTTCATGAAGTTTGTGATCAGTACAACTAAATGCTAATTTTGGAAAGTGTATACATACATAGAGAGAGAGACAGAGACAGAGACAGAGACAGAGAGAGAAAAGAGAGAAAGAAGATTTATGGGATATGCCCAGAGACACCCTAATATATCTCCCACCCTCAAAAAGTATTTTGTCTCTTTATAAAGTCAAGGCAAGTTATAAGCATTTGATAAGTGCCTACTATGTGCTAAGTACTAATGCTAAGCCCTGAAAATGGAGGTTAAAAAAAAACACCGAGCCCCTGCTCTCAAAGATCTCAGTTTAATGTTGGACATGCAAACAATTGTGTACAAGCAAAATATAAACAGATTAGATAATACAATATTGGATAAATAATTTCCAAGATAAATTGGAGAGAATCACAGCCAGAAGACATTAGCATTAAGTGGACCAGGAAAAGCTTCTTGTAGAAAGTAGGATTTAGGGGTCCTTGAAGAAAGGCAAGAGATGGAGATGAGGATGGAGAGAATCCCAAGCATGAAGAACAGTCCCGGGAAATGCATGGAGTCAGAAGATGGAGTGTCTTATTTGAGAAACAGCAAGGAGGCCAGTGTTGCTCAATTGAAGAGTACTTGAAAGGGAGTCAGGCATAAGAAGACTGGAAAAGGAGAAAAGGGCCAGGTTACAGATGACTTTAAAATATTTAAAAGAAAATTTTAGTTGTGTATTTTTTAAAAATTGTTTCAGGTTCTTTAGGATGTTTGAGAAATAAAAATAACATCCTTTATGACTGAGTATTCAATAATCACTGGCCTTAAAAAATAAAATAAAATTCCCTGGGCACACATCCTAATGAAATATGTTTCTCAAGTCTATGGTGGAAAAAATAGCTCCTTGTATGCCCAGCTGCCAGGATGTTAGAAAAGGCTGGGCATGCAGGGGTTCAGTCAAAACCAGGGCACATGCAGGAAAAGACAAGAGATAGCTTAAGTACACCTATTTTGTGTTTGTTAGGTAAAGTTTGGATTCAGTCAAAGGGCCATACTTGAGAACCTATAAGGCTACACTTGAGGACCTAGAGGGCCACATGTGACCTCGAGCTTGCAGGTTCCCCACCCCTGTTCAATTTCCTCTGCAAACCTGATTAACAATGCCCAAAATCTTTTTTGACATTGTAGTGACCTTCCCATGAATTCCTCTCAACAAATTTACCTCTTCATGTTTCAGTGATTTTTCTGTGCTTAATATTCCCTTTATTTCTTACTTCTCTCATTCTCTTCTTTGTGTATTTCTAACTTTTTTATTCTCTCTCTCTTTCTCTCTCTCTCTCTCTCTCTCTCTCTCTCTCTCTCTCTCTCTCTCTCTCTCTCTCTCACCCCCCCCCCTCCTTTGGTTCTCCCAAAATAAGGTTGGATGATTGTACTTGTAGTAAAGAAATGAAGAAAAGAACTTGGTATGAAGAAAACAGGAGAGAGAAAGCAAAAGAACTGCTAAGTAAACAGAATGACAACTTTAAAAAAAAAAGGTTGTCCTTTGTCTCTGTTCATTGATCCATTTTTTTCATTATTTTGGACTCAGGGTTTCTTAGAACAAAGATCCCTTCTTCTAAGTTATGGAATCTGAAAATAATCTTCTTTTGCCCTGGTTTTTGTCACCAAACTTTTGACTATGGTGAGGGCTCTCAAAATGGCACTCATCTGACCTTCCTCCAAATGGGAAAAGTTTGGGAGTGAGCCAGAAGAATACCAAAGGAAAAACTGCTTATCACTTCAGAGGTAGTTTCAAACATCCAGTCATGTCCACATTTCAGTCACTCATCCTTACTGAAGAATAGCCAAGATACTGCGACTCACATGGCACAAGAAATGTACGTGATACGAATACAATCCCTGTGTCATGCTGGGACTACATGAGGGCATAAAACTGCAAAACCATAATACGATTAAGAGACACAACAGTGTACCTTCTCCTCTTAACATCTTGGGGTTCTTTCCTCAGCTACACCCCTGAAATTTTCCTCTCCTCTTTTTTAACTAGATTGTATTATAAGGTCAAATGATGTGAAACATTATGGAATTATGCAAGCAGCATTTATTCAAGTTTGTTGGCTTGAAAATCCTTGTTGATACACAAGAAGAAAAGTTACTAAATTGTTCATAATCTTTAACCCTGAAATCCTATTCCGGGGATGAGACTCCACCCAAGGAGGTGACTGATGGCAGAAAAGGACCCATATGTACAAAACTATACAGAGAAGTATGACCTACAACAACAAAAAGCTGGAAACAAATTGTGTGTCCAGCAATTGCAGGATAGACGAACAAACTGACATAGGAATGTTCTTTAAGTCGAATGATTAATGTGAAGAATGGGAAGATTTGTAGGAAACAAGCTAGGGAGAAGAAAGAGGACAAAAGAAAAACAGCCACAAAGATTGGTGCAAACCCAGACACCACTAAAAAGCAACAAAACCCAAGTTAAATGCAATGGATGATTCTGATGTTGAATTGTTGAAGCCAAAGCATCTATCTCTCCTTTCTGCTAACAAACAGTAAACTACAAAAGGGGAAAGTGATGTGTACAACCAATTGTGATCTCTGTTGGGTGGTTTTGCTTAACTGTTCTCAGGAACAGCTCTCATTGCCTGGGGGCAATGGAAAGGCTTATTTGGTTGGGTATATCTGCTGTGTGGAAACAAAAGGCTTTCTTATAAAAGAAGTTGAAATTGTATCATCGAAACTCTGCAGAGAAAACACTGGCTAAGCTTCATTCCACTAACTGTTTTTATTATTCCTAAATAAAGCAAAGAGAGTAAGGGGTAGCTGCAGCAGAGAGGATACTCACAGCTTCCTGAGGGACGTGCTAAACAGCTTCTTTGCTCAGTTAGACATTTGTTGTGCAGAGCCACACATCTTCATCAAAACAAAACTGCCAGGTTGGGTGGCCAAGAGTCAGAATAATTGCTATGCAGCCTGCCACCATGGGGGGAGTTGGACTCAGTAACCTGAGTGAGGGAGGTCAGTTCCATTATCCACTCTTTTGCATGTGCAAAAGAAGCAGCCCCAAAAGGGTGTGCAGCTGCAAACAGGATATTTCACATCAGGCACGTGAGTACAAGGAAAATCACACCAGTCTATCTAAGTAGCTTCTTTTCCAGCTAAGTAGTTCCATAATATTGTCCAAGGACTTATGCAAATAGTCATGGTCAGTTGTCTTGATTATTAGAAAATTCATGTCCTATGGACCTGCCTAACCCATGAGTGGGCAGCTAGGCGTCACAGCGGATAGAGCGCTAGACCTGGAGACAGGAAGACTCATCTCCCTGAATTCAAATCTAGCCTCAGACACATCTTTGTGGCTGTGGGCAAGTCACTTAACCCCATTTGCCTCAGTCTTTGCAAAATGAGTTGGAGGAAAAAAATGACAAACTACTCCAGTATCTTTTTTCAAGAAAATTCCAAGTGGGGTCACAAAGAACCAGACACAACTGAAATGACCAAATAGCAATAACACTGAGTATTTGGGGTTGTTCTGCAGAGTAGTGATGGTTTTAAATTTATGGAGAATATGGTATAGTAGAAAATGCTAAAGTTGAAATCAAAAAGTCTACTGCTGTATGTACTAACAAAGGGCAGTTAGGTGGCACAGTGGATGGACCACTGGTCCTGGAGTCAAGAAGACCCAAGTTCATATCCCACCTCAGGCACTTACTACCTGTGTGACCTGGGCAAGTCACTTCACCCTGTTTGCTTCAGTTTCCTCATCTGTTAAATGAGCTGGAGAAGGAAATGGCAAACCATTCCAGTATCTCTGCCAAGAAAACCCTAAATGGGGTCACAGAGTCAGACAGGACTGAGGACAAAGACAACAAATATTCACAGCAGTCATTTTGTGTTGGCAAATAAAACTGGAAATGATATGGGTATCGATCAGTTGAGAAATGGGTGAACAAACTCAGTTTCCTCATCTGTTAAATGATCTGGAGAAAGAAATGGCAAATCTCTCCAGTAGCTTTGCAACAAAACCCCAAATGGGGTTGTGAAGAATAGGCCATGACTGAGACAACAACAAACAAAAAACATAAAACATTTGGAAAAATATAATGATGGGCTCAAGTCCAACTACCTGCCACTGCTTAGCTATGAGCCTTTAGACCAAAACTCTGTTCCACAATTTTTCAGGGATGATACTTATACCACCTATCTACATCACAGGATTACTCTGTAGGTCACATAAGATAATAGATCTAAAGTAATAAATAAATATTTAATAATAATAAATAATTAATTAATTAATCTTAAAGCACTATACATTTGACCTATTATTACTAGTAGTAATCACATTTTCATCCACTCTCTCTTGTGACTAAATTTACATGATGGTCAGTTGACCAATAAAGGAAGGAGAAAGGGAGTTACATGGAATAATAGTTATCCACTCAGTGATTTAATGCAACTACGATTAGAAAAGCCCAGTCACATAATGCCAAGGTATGCCAAGGAAGCAGACCAACAGAAGAAGGCAGGACAGAGCAAAGCAAGGAAATTTTTTTTAAATAAAAGAAAGGAAAAAAGAAAGATTATGGAAAAGAAAGGGAGAGAATAAATATTTACTAAGTGCCTACTATGTGACAGGCACTGTGCTAAGCCCTTTACAAATATTATCTCAAAGATTAAAGAACAGAAATCAAGTAGTATAGTCTCAAAGGATCTCTGAGAAAACAAAACATTAGAGGGACCTCACCAAAGTCAAATAGAGTTAGGGTAAAAAGGAGGAAAATCTGCAAGATCACTCAAAGTCTGCCAAACTGGCAAAATATCAGCTAATAGCTAAGACTGTCCTTCTCAGCTCATACCACATCTGGCCTTAGAAGATAATGTTTCCAATGAAGAGACTAACCCTCTGGAAGTAGGCACAGTAGATCATAAAATCTGGGACTGAGAGACCTTAGGAATCATAGAATCATAAATTCGGAGCTAAAAGGGAGCTCAGAGGTTATCCAGTCTCACTCCTTCATTCTACAGATAAGGAGACTGAAGACCAGAGATAGCAACAAAGGCAGGATCACCTAGTTCAACCCTTTTGTTTTGTGGATGAAGCCCAGAGTGACCAGGCTGTAATCCGCTATTCTTGTACTTCCACAGCATTTGCAGTAGCTCAAAAGAAATGTGAGATGTACAAATTTAGAGACATCTCCACTCCAAATATTCATATGGACTATTTGTGCCCAACCTGTGATAGAGCCTTCCATGCTTATATTGGTCTGATCAGTCACAGTCAGACACAACGTGTCTTAACCCTAACGGTGATGTCGTTCTGGTCTTCTTCCAGCAGAAAGGACAACAGTCATTTGTCTCTCTACTGTTGGAAAAACTAAGGTGCAGATGAGATATGTGTCTTTCTTACAGTCATCCAGTAGTCAGAAGCCAAGGACAGGGCCAATTCTTCTACTGCCCTAACCTCCCATTGTCCTAACACTTCCTTTGTGAAGCCTCTTAAATGGACTGCATAGAATGCAATGATTTACTCCGTATATCTCTTCTTTGCATGTTTTCTCTCCCATTAGATGCAGAACTCCTAGCGGACAGGTACTGTTTTTTGCCTTACTTTGTGTCCCCAAGTACTTAGTGAATGCTAATAAACTAATTAATTAACTAAATGCTAATTAATGCTATCCACATCCAGAGAAAGCACTATGGCATCTGAATGCAGATCAAAGCATACTATTTCCTCTTTTATTTTCTTTCTTGAGGTTTTTCCCTTTTGTTCTGATTCTTCTTTCCCAACATGACTAATGTAAAAATATGTTCAATGAGATTTTACATGTATAGCCTATATCAGATTGCACATCATCTTGGGGAAGTGGAGGGGAAGGGGAGAAAAAAAATTGGAACTCAAAATCTTATAAAATAAATGTTGAAAAGTAAAAATAAGTAAATTTTAAATAATAAAATAAAATAAATGCTAATTAACATGACCAGAAAGGTAATCCCATCACCATCACCATCCCTTTCTAAAACAGAAGTAAAAGAAATTACTTTGTACATCCATAAATATGATTTTCACTAAAGGAGACTTTTTTTTTAAATGACAGCTTGATGAAAGCTCTTTAAAAGGTTAGGGTAACAATAATAAGCCACTAACAATAGTAACAACTGGGGCTGTTTTAATAGTCCTTTTTCTCCCACACCTCCTACTCCCAACCATTTGACAGCTTTAAGAGAATATTATTTGTAATGTGTAATTAAGATATTGTACAATTTCCATTTCACACATCTGAATACACAAAAGCAATCTGACAACATTGAATAGAAGCTCACCAAGACATGAGGAGTTAAATCATATTTCAGAAGGTGAAAATCCAGAGCACAAAGGTAATAGTCAATTTCTTCACATTCAATTTTGGACCAGAAGATCTGACTAAAGATTTTTTTCCCCACTGTCAATTCTCTCCTACCTTACCAATTATCAACACAGGGAAGGGAGGAATATCTGCAAAATCAGGTCCACTACACTACTATCGGTTTTGGGGCGTTGGTGGGGTTTTTTTTGTTTCTTTATTAAAAATAAATTCAAGCTGTCACCCACCATCTTTTAAAAAATCCTACCAAGGAAACTGTATTCATCTCTTTTCCAAATTCTACCTATAAAGGCCATTTTTATACCTCTTCTAATTTAGGATTTGTACTCTTCCACTCAATGCCAAGCAAATACTTTTATTTAAACCACCCCTGGGTGACCTTTATAGCCTAAATATTGGGTTCATCTTGATGGCTTCCTATAAGCATTTCACTTCAAAAATGACCTATGGGATTATCCAGAAACAATATACTCCCTCACACAGTGTTCTTTCAGATGGCCAGGCTCAGCAAGAAGGAGAGCCAAATATTTCACTGCTGACTTGAAGAGTTGGCGCCTGAATGCATTATTGTTCCATTTCTGTCAGGGCTGGTCACAGAACTTCAGGGGACCTCCACCAAAACTGCTTTCAAGGGCTTGTTCTGAGCCAGGCCAGGGAGAGAGATCTAGCAGGTGTTTCCACCAGTAAAAAGGGAAAGCCTTTGGGGTTTCACTTCATCAGGAGACAAGATCACAAACAAAAGCATATTTTCTCTACTTCTCTACTAAAACTCTGAAAACTCCAGCACAGAGAGCTTGAGAGTCAGAGGGAAAGAGCAACTGCAGGTGACATTTGAGGTTGTTGTTTTTTAACCACTGCTCAGGGGTTCTGTTCAAAATGTATTCCACAGACTTGTGGTCCATTACAGTCTTCCAAGTAGGGAATTTTCTGGATGTCTGACTTACCCTCTAGGTCAAAGGTTTTTAACCTGGGATCCATAAACTTTTTTTGTAAATGTATATTTTAATAACAATGGTTTCCTTTGTAATCCTATGTATTTTATTTTATGCATTTAAAATATATTGAGAAGAAGGTACATAGGTTTCACTGGACTGCCAAGAGGGTCCATGGCACACACAAAAAAAGATTAAGAATCCCTGCCCTAAAAACTTCTCCAGACTGCAGAGTGAACAAGATCTAGAGTGGATTCTCAGGAAAGGATCATGCCAAAAACTACAATTAAGCAGCCAGCAAGCAGTCGGGGACACAAAGAAAGACAAAAGCAGTCTTCTGTTGATTATTTCCTATATAAGAGATAAATGTATTCTATATATAGTTTTTTTGTATGCAGTTACTTGCATGTTGTCTCCCCCATTAAATTGTGAGCTCCCTGAGGTCAGGGTCTATCTTTTGCCTTTCTTTGTATCAGCAGTACTTAGTACAGTACCTGGCACAGAGTAGGGCCTTAATAAATGTTCGTTGACTGACTAACTGAATACAGAGAAGCATGGGAAGATTTATATGAGCTATTGCAGAGTGAAGTAAACAGAACCAAGAAAACATGACTTTGTAGTTGTTCGGTTGTGTCTGAGTCTTCATGATCACATTCTTGTCAAAGATACTGGAGTGGTTTGCCATTTCTTTCTCCAGCTCATTTTCCAGATGAGTAAACTGAGACACACAGGGTTAAGTGACTTGCCCAGGGTCACACAGCTAGCAAGTATCTGAGGCTGGATTTACTCAGGAAGATGAGTCTTCCTGACCACACCCTGTGCTCCATCCACTGTGCCACTGAGCTGTCCACATAGGACCACCACAATGTAAACTGAAAGAATAGGAGCAATGAAGCAATTGAAACAAAATGTTGTAAAATAATGATCAAGCATGGTCCTAAAGAAGAGAGACAGGAATGTACTTTCCTCCCTTCTTTGCAGAAATGGAGAACACTGGGAGTGGAACACACCACATGGAATGTCAGGCTTGGCTGACGGGTTGGTTAGCATTGTTGATCTGTTGTTTGCCCCAGATCCCCTTTTTCATTCTTTTTTATAAAGAGTGGCTCTCTGGGAGAAGGAAATAAGAGTAATGTATTAAGAAATGTAGATGATGGTAATAGCAAAGACCTCGACACACACAGGAGAGCCGGCTATTCAGGTTCTTAGTTCTGCTTTTCTACAAGGAAAGCAACTTTTGAGAGGTCAACAATTACTTAAATGAAGCACATATATCATTCACTTAGTTCAAGGGAAAAACCTGAACTTCAGAGAAAATACAAACAGAGAAACAAAGATCAACAGACAAGGCTTCCAACTGTCTCACTATAAGCAATATATGCATCACAGATCAACAGATCCAGCTGTCTGACTATTACATACACAGTTACCAAAGAGAGAAGCACCAACATCTGAGTTTTCAAAGCTGGGGGGCTCCTTAGCAGCTTCCCAGAGTCTCATCTGGCACATAAACTACCTTCCAAAAACCAAGCCCCAAAGTAAAACCTTCCTTCAGAGTATATATACACTTTTCAGAGCCAGAGGACATCACAACTCTTGAGAACCAGTGCCTCATTAGAAATTACAAAAGGTGTGGGCCTCCCCTAATCAAGCTTCCCTTAATGGGCAGGCCCATTAATAGGTGGGGAAGATCTTTCACTCTCACAATTACCATTAAAATGGTGTAAAAAAAAAAAAAAAAGACAGCAATAAAAATATTCACCTAAATCCTAGTTCTTGTATTTACTCTCTGTGCGGTTTTCAGTAAATCACTTGACCACTCAGATTCCCATGTAAAATGGGGGCTATAATAACATAATCTAACTGTCTGAGTTGCTATAAGGAAAAGTGCTTTGCAATATTTGAAGCACTATTGATGGGTCTCACTTTATGTAAATATGCATTACACAAATTCATAAAGAATTCTGAAAAAAAATCCTCATTCCAAAAACTCACCTATGTTAACTTTGCAGTACTGTGCTCTCTCTCCCTCCACAACTGCCCTGTAGCTCGGCACTCCATAGCCTCCCACCCACCCCTCCATCAAAAAAAAAATCCTTCCAAGTACAAACAGAAGAACAGACCTTTGGAATTGTGGAGGGACAGCTGCCTGAGCAGCAGGATCACCTTGGCTTGAGACATTCTACTAGAGAGGAAAACTTTGCTCCATCCCTCCTATCCTCCTGTATCCCCTCTGCCCAGCCAATATGTCTTTCTTCCACCTGTGTCATACCAAAGGTCTGTCCCCCAGCCCCTGCATGTCACCCATCCTCTCCTGCCTGTATCCATGTCCATCTCCCACATGTCTATTCTCTGGCATATTGTCCTCTTGGTTCTGGTCAGACCCTTAAGGGGCTGACCCAGCCCACTGTCCCTGCTCTTCCTTCTCTGTTCCTGGCTTCCTCATGTCCTTGAACCATGTAACAGCCCCTTCCTTTCCTTTCTCATATCCCAGGGCCAGTTCACATTATGTAAAAATCAGTTTGATAGAGATCTGAGGAATGGTCCACTTACATAAGATGAGAACTATCTGTATGTAAGGCTTCCCAGTCACAAGATATACAAGATGGAGGATTAGACATTTTCTCCTCAACCTCTCAGACCTCTCCAAAAGACCTCTCCAAAAGAGTAATTATGTGCCAAAGATAAAGAAACTTCAGCTGTCTCCATGATTTAGGACTCCTGGAATGCAAAAGAAGGTTAAAAAAACCAACCAACCAACCAATCCATGAACTGACTTCGACCCTGAGCTCACTCAGTGCATCTCTGCTTCATCCCAAGCTACCAGCAGTTAGCAAAGCTGCACTAGCAGCTCCATACCAGGTCCAAACAAAACCCCACCAACACATCATCATTGGGTCTTCCTTCCCTCTTTCTAGAGCTGTGGACATCCCAGTTCCAGGCTGTGAAAGTCTGCTTGAGTCAGGACAGAAACATAACACCATTAGAGAACTCCAGATTATGGCATCTCACTGGGGCTACCCAGCATGAGTTGCGGCCAGCAGCAATCTGTGCTGCAAAAGATCTCTGCACGAGAGACAGGAACAGAGGGAAAGGAGTAGGACACGTGTTGGGGCTTAAAATAGAGCTTAACATCACATCCCACCAACCCCTAAATTCAGAGCGTTAGAGACTCAAGCTACAAAAATCAAGCCCATGGCACCAATTCAGCCTCTCTGAACTTCCAGAGAACTCCTGCCCTGAGAACTGAGGAACAGAGGGAATGGGACTTGAGGTAGGGACAGGGACACAGTGGGAGTGGTGGCTGTGTAATACTCTACTAAGCCTGAGAGGAAGTGCATATAATCCATACAAAAATCACTCAGAGTTGGCATACTGTGAATTGCCCAGCATAGGAGGAAGCTAGGATGCTTTGAGATTCAGCCCCAAGGAGATCATCAGAGGAGGAGCAAGTCAGAGACTAAGAAAGTAATAGGGCAATAAGGGAAAAAATATTAAAATTATCAAAGATCTCAGGAAGAAAACACAAAGACTTTAACCAAAAGCAAATAAATCAACAGGAAATCATTAAACGCAGAAAGAAATATTGTCTCCAGATCTAATAAATGAGTTCAGACATCTATGAACAAATACCGCAAAACAAAGGAAAATGATTCAACACTTAATGAAACAGAAGACCTTATGGAATTTGAGAATATGGAACTATAAGTCACTGTTCTTGAGTGGTTCAAAAGGGAAATGAGAATTATGAGAGCCAAATTTATGGCCTATACAGCAAAAATAATGGACAGAAGAGAAAAACTATAATGTGCCATGACAAGTCTCAAAACAAAAAAGTGAACAATGAAATGACAATGCAAATACAGAGAAGTGATGAGCAATCTACATGAAAAGAAGGGAAAAAAACAATTAAAAGAAAATCTGCTCACTATGCAAGCAAAATACAGTTATCAAAAATAGAATGCAAGCAGGATAGGTCTCCCAGAAGAACATGACAGGACAAAAACCTTAACAATATAATGTAAGAAATAATACAAGAGAAAATGAAATAACAGTTGAAAGAATTCACAGAATGCCTTCAGGAAAAGAAAATGCATGTTTGGAAGAGCTAAGACATATAGAGGTCAAATTTAACAATTCAATTCCAAAACAAATTTTCCAAGTGATCTGGAGAAAGACCTTAAAATACAAAAAAAAAGGAATTCAGATAACACAAGGCTATTATTCTATATCCACCAGAAAACACAGGAGGGAACGGAATAATGTGTTTCCAAAAGCAATGTGACCATCCTTGCAAATCTGAGCTTAACCATAAATGAAAAAAGATGGATGCTCAATAATAAAGGAGCATTTGAAATATTTTGCAAAAGGAAACTAGACTTAAAGCAATTATTTGTTTCTTGAAGCCCCCCCAAAAAACAGAAGTGTAAGAGGAATGAACATAGGCAGCAAGCCAAGGCCATCAGCAGCAATAAAGTGACAGCAAAGAGATATTTGTAAATATGCATAAGGAGACAAGAGTGAATATGGAAGTCAGGTGGAAATAAGAGTGAAGCAATGGGCCTAGTGTTATGGACAGAACACCCTGCCTTCAGGTGAATCAGTGTTTTCTGAAGTATGGTAATGTGCATGAAGGGCTAGAGAGAAATAGGTGATGTGCAAGAGTCAAATCAAGACCTAACAACGAGGAGAAGGGACCCCTGTGGTCTTAGTAAGGGAAAAACCCACTGAAGAGTAGGTGAGGAGGAGGGGAGGATGGAAAAGGAGGGAGAAAGGAAGAAGGACTTGCTCTGGTGGTAGGACAGGGTTGCATTGATACAGGCTCTTATAAATGAAGTGAGAAGTTTTGTGAAGGGAGATGGGGACCTTGTGCTGAGTGTGATCTGGAGAATTTAGTACCTCAAAAGTCCACTTGTCCTACCTCAGGATAGCAGAAATTGGAACTCTTGGGAAAATCTGACACCTAGGGAAGCAGAAGAACATGGGTTCAGTGGGAAATTTTGAGACAGGGAGAAATGGTAACCAGGAGGAAAGTTTAGATCATTGGCTACGTGATCAGGGACATGATGGGGGGGGGGGGGGGTACTAAGATAGTACAGTGTCCTTTCTGTCACCTGCAGGAATTTGGCATTGTTCTAAGAGTGAGGAACAGTGGAAAGGGGGAATCTTTGGGGCAAGTTCTATAAGACAGTTCAAACTATTGAGAACTATAAGAAACTATTGAGAGGAAAACTAGAATGAATATCTTGGAAATTTTGATTGCATGAGAAGGAATACAGAGAAGAGAGAGATAAGATAACTGGAAGGTAGTTAGGTGTTGCAGTGGATAGAGAGTCTGGCCCAGAGGCTGGAAAACTCACCTTCCTGAGTTCAAATCTAGCCATAGACACTTCTTAGCTGTGTGACCCTGGGCAAGTCACTTAATCCTGTTTGCCTCAGTTTCCTCATCTGTAGAATAAGCTGGAGAAGGAAATGACAAACCACTCCCATATCTTTGCCAAGAAAACCCCAGATGGAGTCATGAAGAGTCATATGCCATGGGGTCATGAATCAGAGAATGAGTGTCTAGAGGAGATAGAAAGGAAATGAATAAAAAGAAGAGTGAAAAAAATCCTTTTTGGAAAGGAACACCAAAAAATGAAATTAAAAAAACTAACAAACAGGACTAGTTGAGGGGGGGAAGAGGAAGGGAGAATCTACTTGACTAAGTGAGAGAAAAATAAAAGGAGAGGGAAGAAATATATAACCAGAAAAAGGCAAAAGAGGAAAAGGAACTATTAAACAAAACCCCAAAGGGAAAGAAGTAACAAATGAGAGAATGGGATCAGGGGTGAGGGCAAGAGATCCAGTGGGAATACTGATACCTTCAAAAAGATTAAAGTAACTGAAGGAACATAATATTATGTTTACATCAGAAGAGCGAGAAATATCATAATTTGGAAAAATATATTATTAGAGACAGATGGGAGGAAAATATAAACCTAATTCTCACAACTTTAAGTGTGAATGGATTAAATGATCCAATAAAACAAAAGACTAACAGATTGGATAAGAAAACAAATTTTACAGTCTGTGGCTTACAAGAAACATATCTTAAAAACAAAGACATACACAAAATAAAACTGAAGGGATGAGAAAAAAATTATTATGTGTAAAGTGTTATGAGAAAGTGAACTGTTATTACACATTAACACACTGGGTGTCTAATCCCACAATATGAATGATCAACCAGATGGCAGCATGTGTTCCAGTGATACCCACAAAATGGAAAAAAGATGAGGGAGGCCTCCAGCATGGTGTATAGATGTGAATAAAGATATGTAATGCTGGGTATCTGTGGGAGGACATGAACAAGAATCACATGAACAAGAAGCTGTTGATAGGCTACAAAGGTACTGTAATACAAATAAAACATTTACCACATGTCGTTATCAACACCTCAATGGTTTCCTGATCCCAGGATTGTATATCGAGCCCCCAACAGAGTAGAATCTCAATGCAAACTTTCAGTTCCAGCCCAGCTCTTCTCCATGCATGCCCTCCTATAAATTCTCCACCCAACACCCTAAGAGCTATTCTTCTAGACCTTTTGACATTTTATGGGTACCAGTGTAGCATTCACACTGGCCATCCCTCTGTTACTCCTTGATCTCCCTATATAAATAACCAACCTCCCTTTCCTATCATGTTGTTAAGTCGTTTTATAGTTGTAATCCAACTCTCTGTGACCTCATTTGGGGTTTTATTGGCAGAAAAACTGGAGTATTTTGCCATTTCTTTCTCTAGCCTATTTTATAAATAAGGAACTGAGGCAAATAGGATTGAGTGATTTGCCCAAGGTCACACAGCTGGTAAGTTTCTGATGCCAGATTTGAACTCCAGAAGATGAGCCTTCCAGACTCCAGGCCTAGCACTCTATCCGTTGTGCCACCTCACTATCCTATCCTACCACTCTTGAAAGATATCCTGGTAACCCAGACAAAGTCAAGTCAAATCAACAAGCATCTATTAAGAGTTTATTATGTTCCAGGCACTGTGCTCATCACTGGGGAGAAAGAGAAAGACAAAAACCCTCAAGGATTTCACATTCTAATAGGGGAAAAACTATGTAAGTTAGAGTACATGCAAGATATATATAAAAAGTGTATATGTTTGTATATATATGCATATAGATATGTGAATGTATGTATGTATGGTAGATTATATAGAATACACTACTACCCAAAGATGTTTTTATCTCAGTGATGTTACATATGTATAACATATAAGATATATACTATATTACTTTATGTTATGCTACTTTGTGTCATGTTATCTCATATTGTGTTAGTTAATATACATATATATTGTTATATTATTCCATGGTATTGTATTGTTACATTGTATCATATCATATGATACATCCTTTATGTTGTACATATATGTGGATATATAATATCACTAAGATTAAAGCATCTTTGGGCTGTAATGCTGGTAAGCAGGGAATAGCCCAAAAATATTGGAAGCAGCAAAAGGAAATAAACAGAGAAGCAAAAGAATAACTCATACAACAGCTCATTATTTTCAGACTAATTGGGATTTGATTATATTTTAAATAGGATGGTGGAGCTTATAGGCTTTAAACTAGTAACTTTGAGTTTTACGTCTGAGACAACCAAGAAAATTCTGCCAAAAATACAAAGGCTAAATAAGGAACTTCAAATTCTGCATCAATGGATCAGGCAGAGCCATCTTGCCCATGATGATCCCTCTATAGGATCACAGATTTGGATCTAGAAGGGACCTTAGAGATCATCTCATCCAACAACCTCATTTTACAGATGAATAGACTGAGGCTCATGAAAGTAATTTGCCCAAGGTTGCCAAACGAGGATTTGAACCCAGGTTCTATGACTCCACATCCAGTATTCTTTCCATTGTATAACACTATTGTCTCCAGGTGGCCTAAAAGTTAAGATCTGGGAAAATCTTGTTAAAATTAAAAAGTACAGAGGCCCTCAATGCAGTCAGCACCATGTTTGCTACACAGCTTACAAACTAGCCATCAGGGGAAATCAGAAAATAATTGGATGGGGGGATAAAATAGTAATAATAATTACTGTCATCGTCATCATCTTCATTACAGTCATCCCTTCCACACTGCCACTTTCCCCATCACCATTTCAATATATCCTGGGTTGGTATAAGTAATTAAATGAGAATTTGGGGGGAGTTTTGTGGAAGCCACAGACAACACACAAAATCCAGCAGACAATAGAAAAAATTTAGAAACTCAGAAATGCATAAAATATATATTTATAATGTTGTATAATGTCAACATATTTTACCTTTTAATGCTGTAAACACCTCAGAAAAAGAAAAAATTCAGTCTTCTTCTCTGGTACAAAAGGAGGGTCAAAAAACTTTATACAGATTTTCCAGATTTCAAAGGTGATAGCCTCTAACACTGTAATGTGGAAGGGATAACTATATTATTATAGCTAACGTTTATGTAGTGACTACTATGTGCAAGGCATTGTGCTAAGTGCTTTACAGATATTATTTCACAGCAAAGTGACCAAGAAATCACTGCTATCTACTCACCAATGCTATCAGTTCTTTCCCCAACCCTTCTGCTCAAGGTATCCAATTGGAATTCAATATTCACTCACCTGACACCTACCAGGTCTAACCATATCAAGATCCTACCCAAGGGACCTATGGTATTTTACTAAAGTCAGAGGATATCTAGCCTGGTATTTTGGGCCCACTACAGTCTGGTTCCAACCACCTTTCCAAACTATTTTACATATACCACCTCACACAATCAACATTCCAGACAAATCAGATTACTTGGGTTACAGGACCAAAAATTTAAGCTATAAGGAAACTTAGAAGTCACTGAAGCCAGTTCCCTCATTTAACAGGTAAAAAATTTGAGGCTCGGAGACTTAAATGACTAACTAGTCTATGGTCACACAGCTAGTTAAATCTGAGGTAGGATAGGATCCAAACTCTTGTCTTCCTCAATCCAATTCTACTATGTCGCTGCATCCCAGTCTCAACCAGCCATCTCTCACCATTCTGAATTTATGAAATGCATTAGCACTATCTTCCATATGTGTTAGACACTCTGTAATCAGCTTCACCTGTTAAAAGTGTTGAGAAATCCTTTTCTTTCTTCCAGGATTAGCAAGAAGCCTTCCCTGATTATCCCAGCTGAAAGTGTTATCTTCTTCCTCTGAGGCTCTCTTTTACCCCATCTTATATCGCACTTTGTATCATATTTGTGTACAGTACATGTCACATCCTCACATGCTCCCCCTTCCCCCCCTTTTTTTTTCTACTTTAACTGTGTTAAACTCAGAAACTCTTTTTTTTTATCTTTATGTTTCCTGGTACGTATGTCTAATGAATGGGATACCGTTGGCTCAGCTATTGTGTGACTTTGAGAAAGCCTTTTCTGGACCTCAATTTCCTCCACCATAAAATGAAAATGCTCAACTTGATCAATACCCCCAGCTCTGTCAGCAAGCCCTTTGCTTCATCTCTCATCTCCATGCCTTTGCACTCCATGCCTGGAATGTTCTCCTCCTTCACCTCCACGCCTTAGTTCCATTGTCTTTCTTCAAGATTCAGCTGAAATCCCACCTTCTTCTAAAAGCTTTTCCTGTTCTCCCCAGCTTCCAGTGCTTCACCCCCTCATATTACCTTCTAACTCTTCCATATATAAAAAAGATCTGTGTGTCTAATTATTTACATATTGCCTCCTCCACCCTTGCCTCATTAGAATGTAAGCATTTTTTTTTTTTTATCCCTAGTTTTGAGCAGTGTCTGGCCCATAGTAAGAGCTTAAGAAATGCTTCTTGACAGCCATCAGTCTTTTATTAGGTGGCTACTTTACGTCAGGAACTGTGACCTAGAACATAAAAAGACAAAAATGAACCAATCCTTGACCTCAAGGTGCTTAGATTCTAGGCAGGAGGGGGAAGGGAGGGGAGTCAAGAGACAATAAATCTATGTAACGGAATTTGGAGAGACAGAAACAAGGGGTAACGAGTTAAATTCTGAAGAAAACTACGGGTCCAAAAACTAGGTAATCTCTAAGGTGACTTGCAGCTCTAATCTTATCTAGACATTTAATAAAGTATTTGTTGACTTCATCCTTGAATTCAACCAGACTGACATGTCTGCCTCAAGGGAGGGAGGAAGGATCACTGTATTACATAAGAACACTCAAGCAAAACATATTCCCACATTGGTCATCTCCAAAAATTTACCTCTTATTCTGCATGTTAGTCCATTATAATATTGGTGTCATAGCACAAATTGTTCTTCTGGTCAAACTCCCTTCTTTCTGCATTAGTTTGTAAAAGTCTTTCCACATCTCTTCGAAATTCTTTTTCTTCATTTCTTATAGCACAATCGTATTGCTTCATACCCGTAGGCCACATTTGTTTAATCATTCCTCAGTTGATAGGCATTCCCTTAGTATTCAGGGTTTTGTTTTGTTTTAACACCACAAGAAAGGATGCCATAAGTATTTGTGTATATATAAAATCTTTCTCCTTCTTTGATCTCTTTGGGTAGTACAGCAGGATCAAAGGGCATGTACTCTTTAATAAGATTTTGTGTATAATTCCTAAATGTTTTCCAAAATGATTAGATCCATTTACAGTGACAACAACATAACAATTACCTGTTTTTCTGAAGCCCCTCAAATATTTGACATTTTCTTTCTTTTTTTTCGGCCATCTTTGATGATTTGATGGGTATGATATGGAAGTTCAGAATTGTTTTATTTTGCATTTCTCTAGTTAGTAGTAATTTGGAATATTTTTTCACATGATTATAGATAGCCTGGGTTTCTCCCCTTGAGAACTGTCTGTTTATATCCCAAGACCATTTATCAAGTGGAGAATGGATCTTATTATTATAATTTTGAATCCATTCTTTCTATAGCTTGAAAATGAAACCTTTCTCAGAGAAATTTGCTACAAATTAACTATTCCCTTTCTAATCCTAGCTATATTAGATTTAGTTGTGCAAAAACATTTTACTTTATGTAATCAAAATTGCCCATTTATCTCCTATTTTCCTCTCTAGCCCTTGTTTTGTCACAAATTCTTCCCCTATCCATTGATCTCAAAGGTAAGCTCTTCCTGGTTCCTATAAAAATATGAATAAAGGGTCCTTTCCTTAGTATGAGAAATAGTATACATCTAAAACCAAGAGCCAGTATCACATGTAACAGGGATAAACTAGAAGCTAATCCAGTAAGTTCAGGGGTAAAAAAGGATGTCCATTGTAGCCACTTCTATAAGACAAGAAAAAGAAATTAAACAAAATTATCACTTTTGCAGATGATATGATGATGCTATATTTAAAAATATCCTGGAGAGTCAACTGAAAAATTAATTGAAATAGTAGCTTCAGCAAACTTGCAGGGTATAAAATATATCCATACAAATCATCCATGTTTCTGTACAATGCCAATAAAAGGTCTAGCTATCAAGGGAAATAATGAAAAAAGTTAGAAATGAAGAAGGAATAGGAAGAGGCAGGGATTCTTTTTAAAATAACTACAGAATGTATAAGGTACTTGATACCTACCAAGGTGCACAAAAGAACTACATAAATACAACTATAAACCACTTTTTACAGAAATGAAGATAGATTTAAGTAACTGGAGAAATAGCAATTGCTCCTGGGTAGGCTGAGATAATATAATAAAAATGACACTACTATCCAAATTAATTGACTTATTCAATGCCATACCAAACTACCAAAAGATTACTTTACAAAATCTATATGGAGGCACAAAGAATCAAGAATCTCAAGGGAAATAATGAAAAGGAAAGTAAGAACAAGAAAGGTCTAGAAGTACTCTCAAATTATACCATAAAGAAGTAATTCTAGAAACAATTCGGTACTAGCTAAAAATTAGAGATCGACCAATATAACATTAAATTTACAACAAATGAACTTGATAGTCTAGTGTTCAGTAAAAACAAGGAATTGGTACTATTTGAGAAAAACTCCTGGGAAAACCATATAATAATATGACAGAAATTAGGTTCAAAAAAACATCTCATATCTTATACAGTTATCTTTTCCACATTGTGGAAATTAGGGACATGGGACCCCCATAATCTGGAAAATGTGCAGAAAATTGTTGGTCCTCCCTTCATACCAGAGATGTATGAATTTTTATGGTTTTAAAAAATAAAACACATTGATAATATGCAACATAATACACATATTTATGCATTTCTAAGTTTCTAGAATCTAAAATATTTCTCTGTCATCTGCTGGTCTTTATATGTCATCTGTGGTTTCTGCAAAACTCTCAAAAAAATTCCCAATTAATCTCTTATGCCAACTCATAATATATTGAAAGTGCAATAGGGAAAACTGCAATGTGGATGGAATAACTATACCAAGATAGTTCCAAACGAATGTGACAGATATAAAAGATCACATCATAAACAAATTAGAGGAGCAAAGAAATAGATTACCTATCCGATCCATGGATAGGGAAAGAATTCATGACCAAACAAGGGATAGAGAAGATCAAGGAAGATAAAACAGACAATTTTATTAAATAATATTTAAAAGTTTTTGCATAAATAAAACTATTGCAGCTAAGATCAGAAAGGAAACAATGAGAAAAAAATCTTTGTAACAAGAGTCAGATTCTTATATAGATTTAATTGCAACATAATCCTCAAAGAAATAAAGAACAACTTAAATACTTGGAAGAATATTCACTTTATATTATATTTATTATATTGGCTGAGCCAATATAATAAAAATTACAATAGTACCAAAGTTTAATTTCAGTTTTAATGTTATACCAAATTACCAAAGGGATACTGTATAAAACCCCATAAAATAATAACAGAATTTATTTGGAGAATCAAAAAATCTATCAAGGGAAATCATAGAAAAAATTAGAAATGAAGAATGAATCCATTTCCCGACCTCAAACTGGAAAATAAAGCATCAATCATCAAAAACATTTGGTATTGGTTTAAAAATAGAGAAGTAGATCAATGGAACAAACTAGACAAGAGAGAATAAGAAATAATAGAATTCAGTAACCCAATGTCTGATAAACCTAAAAACAAATAACTTAGGAAAAAACTCTATATTTGATAAGAACTGCTGGGAAAGCAGTCAGGCAGAAATTAGACTTAAACAAACATGTTACACCATATTTCACAATAAATTCAAAATGGATTTTGGAGTCAGAAGAGACCTTGATGAATCACCTTAGTCAACCTCTTCACACAAGCCAGTTCTTCAACTTCCAGAGCAATAAACAAAGGAATCTTTCACACTTTTAACATTCATCTATGCTTCTTTGAAAACAAAAGCAAAACTCCCACACTGTCAAACAATATTCCTGGTTTTCAAAGACATTTTAAAATGTGATCTGCAAATTAAATCATCCTAATAGAAAAGGACAGCCAAGGCCAATCCACCAGAGCAGTCTGTTGGAGGCGAAAGCTCGTAAGCACTCATTCAGCTTCAATTGTCAACCCTTTCATTAATGTTGTTGAGACCACAATCCAAACCAGCCCATCTACCAGATGTTATCACCACTTAAAAATGTTTTTGCTCATTTTCTTTCCATTTTTATTTAAAGCATGGAGGAGATTTGGAACAACCAGATGGTAAAGCAAACAAACAAACAAAAACAATATGTGGAACACTCTCCACTGTTTCCTTTTCCAAATCAAGTCCACAAATACTTATTAAATGCTTTCCATGCACAAAGCAGTCCTCTCTTCTACATTCCCTTTTCTCTCAAGGCAACATTGGGTGGTAAGAAGCAGCATGATGTGGCAGAAAGAATTTTGGGCTTTGGAGTCAAAGGAGAAAAGCCTGAGTCCCTATTCCACATGCTACCTGTGTGACTATAAACAATTCAAAATTCTAAGCCTAAGTTTTCTCATTTGTAAAATGGGAAAAACATTAATATTCACACTACTTAGCTCATAGGGTCGTAGAAAGGACAATAATGTGTAAATTTTTAAATGTTACATAAATAAGACATATAACATATCATGTCTTAGAGAGAAGGGAGGGGAAAGAAGGAGATAAATTTAAACCTCAAAATCTCATTAAAAATGAATGTTTAAAATTGTATTTATATGTAATTGGAAAAATAAAATACCATCTTAATACATTAATATATGAATGAATGATTGTGAGTAGTTATTCTTGGGCAAAGGACATCTTGGAAGAGTGGATAGAAAGTTGGCTTCAGAATTGGGAAAATCTAAGTTTAAGTTCTTTTTCCAACACATATCAGCTATGTGACCATGAATAACTAACAACTTCTCAGAGTTCTATACAACTCTGTATGTCTGCAGAAAAGGTACTGAGCTGCCACTCTTGGTAGAAGGACTTTGCTCATCTGCAAGGCCTCTATCCCTAAACCAATGGAATCCCAGGTGCAATCCCTATCCCTATTCATCTGATAGATATTGGCAAATCACTTAACCTCTCCAAGATTCCCAAGTAACTCTAAAACTCTAAGCTGTGAAGCAAATACCAGTCTTTACCAGAAGAGAATGTTTCCTCACCAGGAGTTCTCTAAACCAGTGAAATCACAGGTCTAGACCATTTCCCTCAAATTATTATGAGGAATGAAAAATAAGAGAGAATCAAAATATCAAAAAAAAAAAACCCAACTCCTTAGCTCCTAGTTCTGCTCCAAATTTCACAATTATGAAGTATATATATATATATATATATATATATATATATATATATATATATATATATATATATATATATATACATCTAAAACCATAGATTTCATAGCACCAAACCAAATAATGTTGTTTTCTTTGCTGGTTAAGAATTAAAGCTCCCAACTGTGAGCTGATCCAACCATTCTGGAGAGCAATTTGGAACTATGCCCCCAAAGGGTTACAAAAATGTGCATACCCTTTGATCCACCAATATCGCTTCTAGGACTGTATCCCAAAGAGATTATAAAAATGGGAGAGGGTTCCACACGTACAAAAATATTTACAGCAGCTCTCTTTGTGGTGGCCAAAAACTGGAAATCAAGGGGATGTCCATCAACTGGGGAATGACTGATCAAATTATGATACATGAATGTAATGGAATACTATTGTGCCATAAGAAATGATGAACAGGAATATTTCAGAGAGGCCTGGAAAGACATATATGAACTGATGCTGAGTGAAAGAAGCAGAACCAGGAAAACTTTGTACACAGCAACAACCACAGTGTGTGAGGAATTTTTCTGGTAGACTTAGTCCTTCATAGCAATTCAAGGACCTAAAAAATTCCCAATGGACTATTGAGGCAAAAATGCCTTCCTATCCAGAGAAAAATCTATGGAATTGGATCACAGAATGAAGTAGACTATTTTCTTTTGTGTTTTGTTTTGTTTTGTTTTGTTTCATGGCTTCTCCCATTCATTTTAATTTTTCTATTCAACTATGACGAAACTGTATTTAATAGGAATGTATATGTAGAACCTATATAAGACTGCAAGCCATCTTGGGGAGGGAGGGGGGAAGGAGGGGAAGAGAGAGGGGAAAAAATATAAGATATATGAAAGTGATTGCAGAACACTGAAACCAAATAAAATAATAATTAAAAAAAGAATTAAAGCTCCCCGAGTACAATATTTGATTTTGTTAGTGTTGTACCTAGAAGAATACCACATGCTGGTGGGCACATGGTGTAATCACTAGGGCAGGAAGACTGGGACTTGACCCAAGGTGATAAATTTCGAAAGTCTGACAGACCTTGTGGTCTTTCAACAGGATAGACCTTGTAGTTCTTCAAGGCCCTGAAACAACAGTGCTTAAGACCTAGTTCACAAGAATAAAGTTAAAAATAGGAAGCTTTAAGAAGGGAGGCTGGTATGGGTTCTTCTGCGCTTCTTCCCCGCTTTCTCCTCTCTCTCCCTCCGCACTCACCTGAATATGGGCTTTGAGCTGCTCGCCCTGGGTATGGTTATTAGCATGTATCCCAGACACGAGCGTTTCTAATTGTGGCTCCGCGGGCACTTAGGTATGATTTGATGTCATCCTTCACTTTGTCGTGACTCACCAAACTCCTAAAGCTGCTTTTACATTTATCTTTGATTCCTTCCTGTTTTTCCTCTGCCTAATAATAATAATTCACATTTACATAGCACTTTGCTCATAACAACACCAAGGAGGAGGCAATAGAAGTATCATTATCCCCATTTTACAGATGAAGAATGGGGAATGAAAGATTTGAGCATGAGATCCAAACGTACTCTTTATATGTGTTTTCCTAATAGAATAATATAATACCCCTCATATGGTGACTCAGAAGCTAATGCAACTGAATTATCCACATTGTTTACTCCCTACCCCCAAGATGGCAAAAAGAGTGAGCAATCTCAGTGCCAGTTCTGAGAAATGTTCTCTTGCCAGAGTTTTTCTTCAAATTGTAAATGAATAACACTTTGACAAATAAATTTAGCTTTGGGAACATCTTTGACATATTAAATAGCTTCCATTGCACAAGCTAGTTCTCATAGGAAGCCCTCTGCTCACACACCAGAAGAGAGATCAAGAACTCCTTCTGGCCAGTTCCCTTCCCCTTAGCCTAAACATCTGACTTCCATTACTGTCAACAAAATGAACTTGTCCCTTTGCTGACATGCCCCTGGTGGGAAGAACACGGAACTGGAATTTTAAAAGTCTGAATCCCTGGTAAGTTATTTACTAACTTGGTCACCTTCAACAGAGGCTGCCTCTCTGAGCCTCAGTTTCCTCATATTAAAAACTGGATGACACACAGGACACTGTGAGGATCAAATGAGTTGACTTAACTTAGAGTGCTTTGTAAACTACAAAACACTATACAAACCAGTTATCACTATTACTAATACACCATGAGCGAGAAGGATAACCTCCAGGAAACATGATTAGAAAACAGGATAAAAATGTAGCCAATGAGAGACAACAAGTGAACACCCCATGTCCCCTACTGACACCAATGGAATGTTGAAAGATATGGAGGATAGCCTTCAATTCATTGTTCCATTATGTTTGACTCTTTGTGACACCATTTGGGATTTTCTTGGCTAAGATACTGGTGTAGGTTGCCATTTCTTTCTCTAGATCATTTTACATATGAGGAAATTGAGGCAAATGAGGTTGAGACTTGTCCAGGGTCACACAGTTTCTGGGGCTGGATTTGAACTAATGAAGATGGGTCTTTCTGATCCCAAGTCCCATGCCCTATCCACTACACATCCTAGCTGCCCCTTAAGTTCATTAAATGGATGCTATATGGATGATTTATAGGAAGACATAGATAAGAAAGGCAGATGGGTTGTGAGCTGCACCAACAGGAGTATCCACAGTGATAAATCAGAGAGTCATTCAAATATTCAATAATACATTATTTAATATATAATATTGATTCAGGTACCCATTTAGGACCATCATAGCTATCCATGTGGTCTATCTTAAATTATAAGCTTCTAAAAGCCATTGATTGGCTGTGTTTCTTAATTCTTGCTTAAAACATCACCCACCTTCTTGCTACAAATAAGTGCTGATGCAAAGAAACTCAAAACCAGTAAGGCTTGTTGTTGGCTACATTTGCAAGGGAAAGGTCAGAATTTAAAACAAATAATCTGAGAGGCTGGGATAGACTCTAGTTGCAGTCCTACCTAGTCTTTTTTGTTGTTTTTTCCTCCCATCCACTCATTTGCATGGTAAGACCAGAGGATCTAGAGAGTGATTAGGGCTTCACAACTCAGTTTCCACAGTGCTCTTGTGGAATAGGTTAGTGGGCTATATCTCCATAACAGATTAAATAAGAGTGACACAGAATTTCTAACCCTTAGTCAGTTAGTTGTCTGAGACAATGAAGCTTGATTCATCTCCAGACATGAGCAGTTAAAAGGTTTAGCATTAATTTGGAGGTTCTTTATCTAACTTTTGTGGAGAATCTTTAGTTGGATGTGGTGGCCACAGCCTTAACTGAACACTAAAAGAGCTACCAACCAGTGCTTACTATGGAGAGGCTTTGTAGTCATTGTACCTTAGCAGTGTGGTGGACCTAGCTTGGGTGATCCTAAAGTAATAATCTCAGAAACTGAGATCAGAAAAAAACTTCCCATACTGGACTATAAGACCACCAGAGGGGCAACATAACATCATTACAGAATAGCAGCAGCCCCACAGTGTTGACAGAGTGAGTTGTCCTGGACACACATTATCCTTGTATATGCACCCTGACCATAGAGATTCCTCAGATGTACCCATGAATATCTGCACAATAGTCACATGTTGGTCTGATCCACTTTGAGTGGCAGCTGACCCACAGAGCACCTTGAACCTGGGGTGCTTTTCTAGAAACTCACAAGCCAAAAAGGCTATCCCAAATGCTACACACAGACACACACACACACACACAGAGGCAGTGTGGTATAGTAGATAGAGAGCTCAAAGTCAGGAAGACCTATATTTGAGTCTTATTTCTTCTACTTACTGGCTATGTCACCCTGAACATGTCACTTAACATGATGTTACAAGAACTTTCTAAAACTTCTTATGTTGCAAAAAATGGGTCAGCATGCATTGGTAAAGAGAATTTTCTCGCTCAGGAATTGCCTAAGTCAGTTTATGCCAATGAAATCACAGGTTTTGTTACTAACTCTGTGTGTGTATCTGTGTGTGTATGAGTACACACACAGATACACAGGACATCCCAAAAATCTTAGTATAGATCTATACTGTGTCTCTGTTCATATAAACTACATATATATGACATATATATACAAAAATTTTAGTGCAAATCTACACTGTATATAAACTATACACACATATACATATATATTTTTGTATGTTTATGCTTAAAAATGATATACTGATATATACATATATAAGTATATATGTACATATACATATATAAGTATATAGTTTATATACATATTTTTTTTTCTATATGCATTTGTGTGTATAACATATACACACACAGGGCAAGATAAGCTATGAACTAGAAGAGATCCCATCTGAATCCCAGGAAATTGGTAAAAAGGGAAGTACCTTTATTCCCTAATAAAAAAAATTGTTTTAACAGATAGTCTTTGGGAACTCTGTCATCTCCACCTAGGCCCATGGGATCATAGCTTTAGGGTTGGATGGGATAGGGCACAGGGACTAGTCCCATGATGGCCATGAGAAAGAAACTTCCGCGGAGAAACTTGTTCTCCTAGCAATTTGGAACTATGGCCAAAGGGCTATAAAAATGCATACCCTCTGACCCAGCAACACTGCTTCTAGGGCTTTATCCCAAAAAGAACATAAAAATGGTGAAAGGACCCACACATACAAAAATATTTATAGCAACCCTTTTTGTGATGGCCAAGAACTGGAAATCAAGGGAATACCCATCAGTTGGGGGATGGCTGAACAGGTTGTGATATATGAATGTAATGGAATACCATTGTGCTATAAAGAAATGATGAAGAGGCAGACTTCAGAAAAACCTGGAAAGACTTATAAGAACTGATTCTGTGTGAAATGAGCAGAGCCAAGAGAATGTTCTACACAGCCACAGTGTGTGAGGACTGTTTTTGATAGACAGACCTTCACAGCAATGCAAGGACCTAAAACATTTCCAGAGGACTCATGATGCAAAATGCCACCCACATCCAGAGAAAGAACTATGGAGTCCGAATGCAGACTGAAGCCGACTATTTTTTCTTTTGTTATATTTTGTTTTGGTTTGCTTTTTCTCATGGTTTCTCCTATTCATTTTAATTCTTTGATGCAACATGACTAACGTGAAAATGTATTTAATAAGAATGTATGTGTAGAACCCATATAAGATTGCATACTGTCTTGAGGAGGGCAGGAGCAGGGAAGGAGGAAAAGTTAAAACTTATGGAAGAGATTGATGAAAACTGAAAACAAATAAATTAATTATTAAAAAAAAAAAGAAAGAAAGAAACTTGCTCTCCTTAGGTGAGCCTGCACCGTCTCTCCCACTTAGTCTTAGAAAGTTGCTTAGTGAAAAATTTGTGTTGCTTAATTGTGTATATTTGTTACAGAAGCTTTTGTTTTTCTTTTTTTCTGTTCCCCAGGGAGTGTACTAGGGGATAGGAGAGTCAAAGTAGTGCAACATATGGGAGGAAGAGAAAAATAATTTTTGTCAATCAAAAAAATTAATATAAAAAATGTTACCTAGCACAGAGGTGTCAAATGTAGGGCCTACAGGCCCCTTGTTCCCAAGTGTTGCCAACCAGATTAAAATATAATGGGAACTATTTGATAAAATAAATTAAAATGCAATGAAACATAGATAATATCAATATGTGATTTTCTAATAAAATTCGTGCCCTCGGGGATCTTATAGTAGGATCCTGTTACTAATTAATCTTATGTTATCACTAACTAAATGACTAAAAACAATTGAACACCACAACAACCTTATGTTTGTTATACAGTGAAACTCTTACATAAGGTTTAGTGACTCTGTTTTCCTGTAAGTTGCTGCAATAGGCCTAGAGCAGGGGAAAGTTAGATGATTTACCAAGGATCAGAGTCAGTATTTGTTGAAGGTGGAACTGAACCCAGGTTTGCCTAGCCCCCAAGGGCAGCTTCCTAACCTCCATTCCTGATGCCTCAGAACTAGAAAATTCCTTAAATGTCATCTATGTCAATCCCCTCATTTTATAGATGAGGAAACTGAGGCCAAGAGAGATTCAGGGATGAACCCAAGGTCACAAAGGTTATACATGGTAGAGCCCAAACTAGAATCCACATTCCCTAACTCTAAATCCCTCATTCGTTTCCTAGCACAAACTAAAATGAACTAAGGTCCTAATTTTAAAAAGTCAATTCCAACAAAATTATTTCAAATCTGAGGAAATAAATCTCCTTGGGTTTAAAAACAGTAAAATTTTCAAGGAGACAAATACTTAATGAGATGAGTGTTCCCTTATGGCCACTTTCTAGGAAATAAGATCCTCATCATAGGTCCAAGCAATAAGTAAACTTTTAATGAGGCTGAATACTCACATTTAGCATCAGACCTGCCTTTTAATCCCCAGTTCAGATTTTTACTCACCTAGAGTTGATGCTGATGATTAATTCATCAGCCCCATGACTAAACTCTTCAACAGAGACCTTACATCAACAACAATAACAAAATCACTATTAATCTGTTACCATCTCCAGGGATGCGGTGAAGCTGAGATCTCCAACAAGGACAACTGGGAAATCTTTAGTTTGAGCATTTACACTCAGATATCAGCAAACACTGTAGCTCAAGGCTTGATTTGCTGATTCTTTAGACTTCACAAAATGATGAAGGAAATGTTAATAACACAGAATAAACTTATAAGTGTGTGGTAAACACATTTTATAGTGGAAATCCAATTGTTAAACACTTCCCAGCAAAGCCCTGACAACCTCCCTGCCCTAGCCCAACTCATCTCCTAAAGTGGGGAAAAAAAAAAGGCACTTAAGTTAGTAAGATTTGAGAAAAGTGAATCTTTCCTTGTGAGGAGAAGAGGAAGAATGTGAAAACGTAGGAGCAGGAGGAACGTAGGAGATTAGAGGAGGCACCACTTGTAAAAGAACATTTAAACACAAGTTGTCTTCTGTGAGCATCAGTTTATAAAACCTGACTCCAGTCTTAAAATAACAAGTGGTTCCAGGATTTTGTCTCTGGACCTGTCTAATTTCCTGTGATGGTGATAAGCAAACCGTTTCAAAATTCTTTGTTAGCTTTCTCAACACAAAACCCACCCTGATGTCTGAGTTCCTCTTGGTAAAACAGGGCACAGGCATTGAAGAGATAGTATGTCTGTGGAACCAGAACCCACTGACCTTTGCAGACTATAGACATGGATTTTAAATGTATCACCCAACACACACCTACATAATATGCTACAATCTATTCAGATCTTTTACCACTTAAGATCTAGAAGTCTTGTCAACTCTATGGATGGCATTTATAAAAGTCACAGTTAGAAAAAGGAAAAACTCCATTTTGGCAGGTAGGTGGCTCAGCGGATAGAGGACTGGACCAGGAGTGGGGAAGAGCTTAAATCCAGCCTCTGATACTTATTAGTTATTTGGTTCTGAACAAGTCACTTCACCTCTGTTTGCCTCAGTTTCTTCAACTGTAAAATGGAGATTGCAATAGTACCTATCAGCCAGGGATGTTGTGAGGATCAAATGAAATATTTACAAAGCACTTAACATAGTTCCTAGCATACAGTAGGCACTATATAAATGTTTAGGGAAGCTAAGTGGCACAGTGGTTAGAGTTCCGGGTCTAGAGTCAAGAAAATCTGAATTCATACACTTACTAGTTATGTGACCCTAGGCATGTCACTTAACCTTCTTTGCGTCAGTTTCCTCATCTGTAAAATGAGCTGGAGAAGGAATGCCAAACCTCTGCAGTATCTTTGCCAAGAAAACCCCAAATGGGGTCATGAAGAGTTGGACACAACTGAAACAAGTGAACTACAACAACCAAAATATAAATGTCCACTCCCTTCCCTTCCCCCCCCCGACCTGCCCCCATAGTACATCAATGGAGAGGCAATGCAGTATTGTGGATGGACAGCAAGGATTGCGCGGATTCAAGTCTTATTTCTGACACATACTGGCAGTGTGACCCTGGACAAGTCATTTAATGTGCTAATGCTCTTGGTAACTCTCTAAGATTATAAATTTCAGAGAAGGTGCCAACATGTTGAGGGAATTTCCTATTACAGTGATGACACAGGACCACTACATGTCATTATATAGCAACTATGCCTGGACATACCTTTCCTCAGACAATCAGTTCATCAGTCAGTAATCACTTATTAAGGGCTTGCTGTGTGCCGGGCCTGTACTAAACGCTGGGGATCACAAAGAAGGCCAAAACTGTTTCTGTCCTCAAGGAGCTTAGATTCTAAGCTGCCTAGCAGATCAGGAGAATACCAGCAGCATAACATAGCTTGATTTCTGCAAAGCATTGGACCAAGTTCTCTCTTAGCCAAAAATAAAGAAAGATAATAATATCCTGGCTTACTTTAAGAGCAATTTCATCCTTTCAAAGATTCAAGAGGCAACAAGAGTAGCTGCTACTGTAGATTTTAGTCTTACCAACAAGGAATAAGTCATGGCTAAAGTCAAAATAAGAACGCCTTGGAAGGAAGAGCTTACTGGATTTTAGAATTTGTGATAACAGAAGGGAAAAGCTGAATAGAGCTGAATATACTCTTTGGAGAGGAAGGAAACATTTCAAAAGGTTCAGAGAAAGGATAGGCAGGACCCTGTGGCCTAAAGTGCTGTTGAAATCTGCGTGGGAGGGATGGACCACTTC
Source organism: Notamacropus eugenii (assembly GCF_028372415.1). Classification (NCBI taxonomy): domain Eukaryota; kingdom Metazoa; phylum Chordata; class Mammalia; order Diprotodontia; family Macropodidae; genus Notamacropus; species Notamacropus eugenii. Next base: position 148,943,452 of record NC_092875.1, on the reverse strand, counting down.
AAAAATCAAATTCTAAAGGTATAAAGAAATGAAATCTGAATTAGAAGAAAAGTGGCAAAACATTAACCCACCTCCTGCCATTCGCAGCTGTGAATGCCTTTCCCTGGCTAACTCCTACCATCTGATTTCTTTGTCCTGGAGGTTGCTGAGCATCACCCAATTAAGCTTATTTTATCCACTCGTTACACCTTAGAGCTGATCCCTCACTGATGCATAACAATTTTTTTCATTCTACCCTTTCAATCTAGATCTCCATCTAAATCCCCATTGCATCTGTCCCAAACCTCTTCTTCCTCTTCTCTCAATAATCATTTCCCCTACCCCAACCTCCACACTTTGGATCATAGGATTACAAATTTAGGCCTGGAAGGGACCTAACAGACCATCCAGACCTACCCCATCATTTTACAGATAAGGACACTGAAGTTAAAAAAAAAAATGGAGCAATCTACTATGTGCTAGGCACTATGCTAAATACTTTGCAAATATCTCATTTGATCCCTACAACAGCCCTGGGAGACAGGAACTATTATTATCTTTATTTTACAATTGAAGAAACTGAGGCAAGAAGGGGTAAGATATTGCTCAGACTCACACGGTTAAGTTACAAAATAACACAAGGAATAAGCTGCAGGTCTGGGTCCTCCGTCCTCATGCCTATCATACTTCTTGATGCATTATGTTCTCTTTCCTGGAGTAGATGACACGAAGTATAAAGTGAAGGACAATACAGCAGTCAAGTTGAACCTGATAGGAGATCTTCTCCTTCTATCTAATCAGAAAGAGCACAGAGGAAGAGGTGGGTTATAAGTCAGAAATGAAAGGATACAAGGGGATACAGAACGGCAGATGGGGAAATGGAGTGGCTGCGCTAGGATAATGGGAGGGAGAGGGCACAAACAACAGTTCATAGATGGACCAGTGAGCTATAAACGCATTTCACCACCTAGTCAACTTATTCACTATTTTAACCTAGAAGGTGAAGAAAGGACTAGTTCGTCCACATCACCAAGAAGAGGATGGCCAAAGTTGAACTCACTTGCCTTCATGTTCAAATACTATAGAGATTGCTGGACCATCTGAAGCCAAAAGGACAGGGATTGTCTTCAGTTATATGTCTTCTAGGGGTAGGGAACCTGTGACCTCAAGGCCACATGTCACAGAATTGAAGTTTGAATTCACTCAAAAGGCCACACTTGAGGACCTAGAGGGCCACAGGTGGCCTCAAGGCTGCAGGTTCCCCATCCCTGTATACAACAGTAAGGACACCATTAGTTATGTTCAATAGTTTCAGCTAGTAAGGCAAATACTCAGCATCGCTAGGGAGAAATTTGCTCAAGATTTCCATGGAAAAATGTATTAATTGTTAACAAACACATATATGCGAACCCAAGGCAAGAGAGATGATCTCTACAGAGAATGAGCATAGGAAAGCATCAAATGCAAAAGCATCTTAGATTTGCTCTGCATAATGGCTCTCTCAATAGTGGAACAATAAAGTGCACCTGTTTCTAGGTGGTTTGGGGGCCACAAACTGAAATATAAAAATGTTGATCAATATTAACAGCAATTCTATCTTCCCTTAAATGTAAAGAAGGGCAGGCAATGTTGCTTGTCCTTTGTTTTTGAAGATGTCCTGACTCGTATGTGAATTGGAGTTAAGTGAGGCAGAGTTGCACAAAGTTCCATCAGCCTCACTGTCTCTTCCAGGGTTATTGAAGTCCAGTAGTAAGACAAAAGTCAGAACTACTGAAGATGGCGCAGGACGCCATGGATGACTTTGGTGTCTTTAATGTCTGAGCAACTTTTGAGAGCTCCACAGCACCTGTTTCAGCTGCCTTCATGGCTGTTGGAACAAATTATTCTCATCCACCCGTTCTGCTGGGGGAGTTTTCATATGTTTGGGGTAGACACCCAGCCTAACTCACCAATGGGTTTGAGGTCTGTCAATTTCCCTCAACCCAGTTTATCCTATCTGCCAAGACACTTTACTAGGGTGTGGCCACTGTACATGCAACAGCTTCTTGGAGCCCCAAGAGAGAGGAAAGGTGGATGAACAGCCCTGAAAAGGGCTTGGCAAGCCCTCACACCAGAGGTGCTAGTCCTCCCTGAACACCCATAGAGGCAATATGGTAGACAGCAAAGAGGACTGGAGTCAGTGGGTATACAGAAATTCAAATATCAGTTCTGTCACTCCCTGTGTGCCCTTGGCCAAGTTACTTAATTTCCCATGATGTCAGTTTCCTTACCAATTAAATGAAGGGATTAAGCTAGAAGACCATTAAGATCCCTTCTAGCCCTAACTCTATGATCCCATGAAAGGTCTAGCACTTTTTTCATTGAGGAAAGGGAAAGGAAATAGGCAGTCCTAGTGGTACAGGGCTCTGAAGGTTCTCTGACTCACACATGAGTACCACAGAAGCTTCTAGCCAAAAGCTACAATAATAATAATAATAATAATAATAATAATAATAGAGCTAACATTTAGGTAGAACTTTAAGGCTTACAAGTCAGTTTACATACATTATCTCATTTGACCCTCACAACCACCCTATAAGGTATATACTGTTGTTATTGTTGCCATGGTTGTAGCTGCTGTTACCACAATTTTCATCATTATATACAGATGAGGAAACTGAGGCCCAGAGATGTTACGTGATTTGCCAGTTAAATGTCTGAAGTAGGATCAGAACTGGAGTCTTCTTCATCGCAAGTACAACTCTCTACCTACTTTGTCACCTAGTTTTCTCTAACAAGAATACTCTCAAAGGCCAGGAATGGATTCAAAAGAAGGGTCCAATGGGGCAAGAATAACCAGTGAGTTATATTACCAGAGTTATTACCACCAGGCAACACTAAAACAAAGATGGTGGTCCAAAGAGCCAGTTGGTATTGGTGTTAGCATTAGCCAGCTCAAACTTAGCCCAAATTACCACAACCTGGGAGCAAGTTCCTCCATAAATTAATATGGTTTGACAGGTTCAATTCTCTTCCATCTCCATAGGATAATTATTTAGCATCCTAATGCCTTTTGCATATTGGCAAATCTCTTTTTAATTAAAAAAGTTAGATGCCTCAATTCTGACATTTCACTAAAAATTCAATAAAAATTAATTCACTTAACATACCCCTTTCCAGGTTTCAAATAACCTGAAAAATCATAAATGAATTCCATATTATTTTCTTATTCTCCATTATTAGAAACTACAACTCAAAGGTCACATGTACAAATTTCCAAATGAAGACTATCCAGGCAAGATGAGCCAGGTTCATTCAAAGCAGGGAAATCAAATCTTTTGCAGGTTTATTCCCTGGCCAATGTCCTTCTGGACTAAATTGAAGATTACCTAAGTGGAAAAAATCTTACTTCTAGATATTTTATCACATATGTATGAAAAAGTACTTATTGAGTGCTTATTATTAGCAAAGTACTGTGTTAAGTGCTGGGGATAAAAATTGAAAAGATAGCCCCTGCTCCCAAGGAACTCATGTTCTAACATAAGGACTCAACTGATACAGGAGCGTTCTGCTGCAAGGTGGATGGAAAGGCCCAGGGGTCCTTAGGGATTCAGAGACAAGACAAGACAGTTATTTCCATTTATAGAAACTATATCTGTTTCTGATATTGATCCATTTCACAGTGACAAGGACCTTGGATCTGAGAACTATCTTTTCTGCAATCTTCAGTAACTAAGAAAGTGAAGGATATTTGGGGTTGCAACACTTGAAGAGGCAACTAGGTGGCACAATAGATACAGAAAAGGACTTGGATCAGTTCAAATCCTGTCTCATACACTTAGTAGCTACGTGACCTTGGGCAAATCACTTAATATCTCTCTCTCTCTCTCTCTCTCTCTCTCTCTCTCTCTCTCTCTCTCTCTCTCTCTCTCTCTTCCTCTTTCTTCTCTCTCTCTGTCTCTGTCTCTGTCTCTCTCTTCCTCTCTCTCTGTGCCTCAGTTTTCTCCTCTGTAAAATGGAGATAATGATGACACTTTTGTTGTTCTTGTTCAATTGTTTCAGTCATGTCCAACTCTTCATGACTCCACTTGGGGGTTTCTTGGTAAAATTAATGGAGTGGTTTGCCATTTCCTTCTCCAATGTTAGCACCTCCCTCACAGAATTGTTGTAAGGATAAAAATTAGGTAATATTTGTAAAGCACTTTACAAACCTTAATGTTCTATATAAATATTAATTGTTGTTACTAATATTATTTGACAGATTACATCACAGTCACTGGAGTTGCTACATGATAACTGTGAGGGCTGGGCTGGAAATGGGGTCAATGGAGGAGAAGAGCAGGAAACTGCTATTTCTGGGGTTCTTGGGCTTATCTGACTTGGTGGCAATCATGACATAACTGATATTCAGTTTTAAGAATCCTATAATAACATAATTTTCACATTTCTGAAAATTCTAATTTTCTTGAAGTTTACACAGTTCTTGAGAAAGATTGTTAATACTTCCCAAAAGGACTATCCATAAAGCTGAGACAATGTGGCATGATATAATGATTGGTGAGTTGAATTGAAATCATAAATATCTGTGTTCAAATCGCACCTGTGACATTCATTAGAGTTGTGACCATAGGTGAGTCACTTAATTTCTTTGAGTTGAAGTTTACTCATATATAAAACAGTAATAATGCCTGTAATATAAGGCACAATGGATAGAGCACAGGTCCGGAGTCAGGAAGATCTGAGTTCAAATCCTACCTCAGACGCTTACTAGTCATGTGGCCCTGGGCAAGTTACTTAACACTGTTTGCCTCAGTTTCCTCACCTGTAAAATGAGCTGGAGAAGGAAATGGCAAATGATTCCAGTATCTTTTGCCAAGAAAATCCCAAATAGAGTCACGGATAGTTGGGCATAACTGAAAAACAAGCAATAAAATGCCTGTTATTCCTACCTCACAGAGTTGTTGTGGGGCTCAAATGAGATTTCAATACTAAGTACTTTGTAAATGTTAAAGTCCTCCATAAATATCAGTTAATTATCAAGCAGAGGCAAAATCACAACAGATTTCATCTGCAACCAGAGACTACTGAGAGGTAAAACAAAACTACATACTGCATGCATGGGAACCTAGACCAAGTACTTTGTTGTAGCTGCTTAGCAGGGCTAGGTGAATTCACCTGATGAAAATATAATGCTCTTGAGGCCATTTTCAAAGGGTACCAGTCCTCTAGTTAGGAAGTTGGATCCCTAGGGAGAAACATTCTATAATGTGAACTCCACCCCCATCCATCCACCCAAGAATGGGCTCATATTATTCATACAGATCATAGGTTTAGAACTAGAAGAGTCCTTAGAGGTCCAGCCTCCTTCAGCAGAGGCCCAGAGAAGCTGTGATTGGTCCAAGATCACACAAGAATTAACTTGGTGAGAATGGGTGGATGGTAGGCACCAGGACTCATCACATAAAACACTCCTAGAAAAACAACTCAAAGAGTTCCTCCTGAGAGTGAGCCAAAACCAACATGAATTAAGGAAAATATACTTTTCCCTGTGGAGATTAAACAGTTACCTAACAAGTTAAATGTGTAAATGAGTTACTTCCTGGCCTTTTTTCTTGTTGATCTGTGATTAGCAGAGGAAGGCATCAGACTACCACACAAATGGAACCCTATTCTGAGAAACTAGGAATAAGTGGAAATGGGGTATTTTTCATGAAAATGAAATGAATGTTTATATAATTTTTGGCATATGTAAAAAAAATTCCCAATACTGTTTAAAGGTTCCTTACTGACTACCATATCACTCTCTGACAGAAAATGAATATCCTATCATTAGACAAAAAGTTATGAATAACAAAATACATGTATCCAGATCAAACTAAGAGGGAGGGGAAAGAGAATAAGTATTTACATAGCACCTACTACGTAGGGAGACTAGTGCTCTTTCCTCTTGGTCAGTGATGGGCCCTTACCAACATCCTTTTCCTCCTCTTCAGTGTCTCTCTAGCTCTAGAAGAACTCAGAGGTCATATGCTGCCCTTCCCATCAGGAAATGGGACTCATAAGTGTGAATTCCTTTATCAAATTGTTCTCTAATAGCAATGATCATACTCTACCCAGTATTGTTATTTATGTAATGTTCCTCTCTCGTACTAGATTATAAACTCTTGGAAGACAAAAGGCAATGTTCTTATCTTTGCAACTCTCCCCAAGGCACCTAGCATGATTACAAGCAAGCTCCTAGTGTTTCCTGAATTAAAAGGAATGAAGGTGGCAAAGATAAGCATACAGCCAATACAGAAACTCACTGTTTCCTGTCCTGAACAAAGTTATGTCTGCAAAAGACCAAAATAAACCAGCCAATCCAGGAGGAAAAAAAAAAAGCTTAGTTGCGTGGGGCCATATAGCCTGACCCTATGCCTACAACCCTGAATATTCATTGGTTTTTCCTCTCTTTGGACTTAAATTTCTTAACATTTTACATTAGCTAAAGCCAAAACATGTTTTCTTTAGTGTAACCTGGGTTTCCTCATCCAAGAGAATATGGAACATGTGTCTCTCTCAAAGGAGAAATGAAGAAAAATGTCTCTTCTCTCTAAAGCTCCTGCATCAGTTCCATCCCTCATATACTCATGAGGTATAACATTATTATCTCTACCAAATTAGGAGTCACTACACCTAAACAGTAGCTCATAAAATGCTGAAATCCATGCTATACTAGCACACATTACTTGCAAAGGATATATAAACTGAGTCCCCAAACCTAGGTACTACTAACACTTTATATTAATCCAAGATTCTCAAATGATTTAAGTAATAACTGACTTAGGTACCATTTCAGCCAAAGAAGACACTCAGTAAAATAAAGCTTTCGAGACTAATGTTCCTAAAGAATAAAAAGCTAAAAATGAAGATGGGGCAGATGAATATCTTTTCACAACACTCATTAAAGAAGCACAAAGCCAAGAGTCAAGTTCTTTTAAATTAGGTTATTATCTCTGCCTCACAGGAACACACCCTGAGAAACTTAGGATCCATCTGTTGGCCCAGAACCTGTTTTTATTCCAAGAATCAGTATTATTCTGAAGTGCTGGGCCAAACTTTCAGTCTCTAACGCTTCCACTGATAAGAAAGAAGAGGCAGAATCAACTCCCCCACAACCTTTCAAAATGTTCCCCCAGGCTTCAGAACAAGAAAAAGGGACAGAAACATTTCTCCCTAGCTCTATTTGGAATTCCCCAAGAAGAACAAAAGGACCAGGGTATTAACACTGAAAGTGAAAATCCAGATCTAGACATCCTTAGGAAAAATAGGGTCCTCCCCCAGGAATGTTGAGTACGTGAGGTTTTGTCCTTTCTTTTCTTTTCTTTCTTTTTGCTAAAAGGCAAGAGCTGAACAAGAAGACTCTTACTCTGGGGTCTGTCTCCCTCTTCCTTCTTTGCAGAATTCAAACATAGGGGAAAAGAGAGAGTTGTTTTATTTTTGAAGCATTATTCCTACTGTATTTTAAGTAGGGGGATAAATAAAGTATTCTTTGTGATAGAAAAGAAAGGTAAGAGAGGATGGCGAATCTGTAAGAAGATTTAAAATGATCCACACTAGAAACAACTTTTTTTATCTTCCTAGAAAGTCCCTAATTTACTTTCATTTTTATTCCAAAAGTTAATTTAGGAATGCGTTCCAATTAAGTCGATCCTTTGGACCATGGAACATATTTTCCATAGAAAAGTTACAGCATCTTTGTTCCAAGGGCAGCCCCCAAAACCTAACCTACAATACAACATAAACTATCTATGAATAGTGGCAATGGTAACAATAATATTTTCATTGAGTTTTAAGGCTTACAAATACTTCACATTCTTTATTTCCTTTGATCCTCATGATAACCCTATGAGGTAGGTAATTAATCCCATTTTACAGATGAGGAAACTGAGACTTAAAGAAGTTAAAGACTTGCACAGGATCGTACAGCTGCTAGGTGTATGAGATGAGATTTGTGCCCAGGTTTTCCCAATACTTGGTCCATTTCTCTATCCACTATGATATACTGACTACCCCTCTAGAGTAACATCTTTCCATGGAGTTCAGAATTTCTTTGGGCAAAAAAATAAACATTCATCACTCCCACTTGGAAAGTCAGGAATGCATCTTGCCCTGATGTAATGCTCTGTGTGAGAGCAGAGTTCCTTCACTCTCTGCCAGGCAATAAGTAGGACTGGAGAGAGTACTCTGGCTTCAAATCACTGACAGGGGCTGCCTTGCCTTGGTAGCTGGGTAAAGGTGCAGGAAGAAACCAAGAGGAATGGGTAAGAGTAAAGAGGAGGGGAGGGATCTCTGGATAGACTAACAAGCTGGGGAAGTGGTGGGGCATGCCAGTCATGCTTTACACCTTTCCCTTCATGTCTTCTGTGACCGTAGAGACCAAGCACTGGAGAAGGAGGGAGGAAGGCTAGACCAGTGATAAGACTATCAGGGGAATGCAAGCCTTTCTCTTATTTGACCAGTCCTGAGGGGGAATGAGAACAGAAACGTAGCACAAGCCTCTTCATTTACTTTTTTCTGTCCCATCATTATAGACTCTGTGCCAGTTGTCACTAGGAAACGTTAAGAAATAAAGTCAGAGGGGACAGGGACAAAAGTGGTGTTACTATTGGATAGGACTGCAGTCTCAAGAAGCAAATGTGATGGGAAGGAAGACCTAGAAAGAAAGAGATACCCAACATCAACAACAGGGGATACTCACATGCAAGTCAAGTGTATATAAATCATCATGGGGACTTCATGCTTTTGTTTGCATTAAATGCAGTATATAAAATGCAAAAACAAATAGCTGTCATGCCGAACCTATGAACACATCTACAACAAAAGAAATCTTCAAGTTTGTAGGTTTATTTTAAATATCTGGGTGACCAAAACAGTAATCAAAATATCCAAAGGAAGAGAAGTCAGACAGAACTATTGGCAGAAAGTGACTGAGGATCCCAAAGTGCTAATATTCTAGATTCTAGCACCCAATTTTATTTACAAAAGATACATCATTCAAATCCCTAGAAATTTAAATAGCTGCTTGGCATTCTTTGAACTAGATATACCACTCATTCAATACCATAAAAGAAAATATGCCCAGTGTGAAAACTTTCACAAATTTGGCAGCTAGAAAGGACTTTAGAGATCATCTATGCCAGCTCTCTCATTTTTACAAGTGAGGAAACTGAGTCCCAGAGAGGTTAACATAACATGCCTAAGGTTGAACAGGTGACAGAGATAGTATTTAAACCCAAAACACCTGATTTCAAATCCAACACTCTTTATGGCTACCATTTCATTCTAGGATAGAAGGACATAGCACAAATAGAAATGAAGGGATATTGTAATTTCTATATTCAATAAGCATTTATAAAGCACATAATATGTGCAAAGTACTTCTAGGCACTCTGAATACAAAGCCTTTTAGCAGCTCACAAAATTTCATCAGAAACAGAAAACTTTTCTATGTGATGCTAGGGGACAACCTTCTCATATGTGTGCCTCCCCAAAAAAGTTGTTATCCCTGGTTCAAGCTATTCTGTAGGTCTGCATTTACTCAAAGCTGTAGCTCAGAAGCCCTATTGAAGTGTTTTCTTTTACCAGTCAACTAGCTCAAAGTGAAGACATTAAGTGAAATAGTATAGTAAGAAAAGTATAGTAGAAATAAACATTTCCCCCATAAATCTGAACCATGTTCTCCAAAATAAAATACAGATATCATCGCTAGGAAGAGTGAAAACGCATTAGAGAATAGATATGAGAGGCAAATGCATAGAGAATGCACATGACCAGGACACTCTTGTAAAGCATGAACACAATGCCATAGAACCATTGCTGTCTTCTGATAAAACATTACACTGCTCTCCCTAGATAGTGCCCTCTACTGGGCCTGTACTTGGGCATCCTTTCTGTACTGAAAACTACAGGTGTCCGGTTACCGCTCAGCTAGTCTCTCAGTTGTTCTGTTTAGGCATCTCTCTCCTAGTTTATTCTCACTGCTACCATCCAATGAACTTCAATTGTAGTGATCAGCTGAAGTGACATTGCTTCTTCATAAGAAGAGAAGCAGGCTCTGACATTTTTCTTTTAACTTGGCACCCAGAGCCTGAGCTTTAGCTCTTTTAAGTAGAAAGAAAAGGCAAGTCCTTCACATACACAGGAATTGGACTAAGGTAAAAGTTCTTTCTCAAAAAAAGGAGAAGAATAAGTCAATTCTCTTAGTCATAGCCTTCATAAGCCAACCTCTTTGGAAACAGGGGGAAATTAGTCAGTTACTTAGATCCCAAAAACATGGTCTGCCTTTTGAATTACCTGCATCTGTGGCTAAATCAATCCATTGTTCCAGACAACTGTCTGACTTAAGGTTAGAAATTCCTTACACCTTCTGTTTAACTCCTCATGGAGGTCCAGCATCCTTAAACTCATGTAGAAGATGAGGATTCTCTGAGGGAAAAAAGCCACAATTTTTCCCTAGTCACAACACACTCTGGTTTTCCCAAATGAACAGGTAGAAGAAAGCAGAAACAAAAGTAGCTCTCTGGGGGATACTTCAAGGATATTGCCCAGCACCTAAAATCCTTCATTCTAAATTCTTGTCTTTATTATGTACATATAGTTGGCAGCAGGCTTCCCAGACCTTGAATAAAACAATCCGAAAAGAGATAAATATAGTCATTTCGTTAATAATTTATATTTCCATAACACTGAAAGGCTTACAAAGTGCTTCCTCCAACAACCCTGTGAATTAAGTAGCGAAAGTATTATTATACTCATTTTTCAAATGGGAGATGTGAAACTCTAAGACAAATAATTCACATATCTAATAAGTGCTTGTTGAAAGAATCAACTGCAGTTCCAAAGAATGATTCATGGTTACAAAAGGAATGGGGATACTAGCTACATAGGATCAGTCAACTGAAAGACTACCAAAATTAAACACTGATACCTTTACATACAAGACTTCATTTATTTCTTATTATAACTTTTTAAGGAGGGTATTACAGGTTTTATTACTCCCATTTAACAGATGGGGAAACTGAAGTTCAGAGGGGTTAAATGATTTGCCCATAGTCATAGAATTCGTATGTGTTAAAGGTGGGAAACCAAGTCTCTCCAGATTCTAATGCTCTATCCACTATACCATACTGCCTTGATCAGTTAAGTACCAGATTAGGAATTCTAGTTCAAGCTTCAACATTGACATATGAGAACCTGAATGGCTCAATTTCTTAGTCTACAAAATGGGATTAATAATTACTTCTCGGGGATGCTGGAGGGATAAGTGCAATAAGATTATTGATAGTATCTTGAGATTCTTAGAAAATGGATATAATAGCGATATTTTTGAGCCCTCCACTCATACAAATAAAACTAGTTTTCTTTAAAAGATATTGGAATTCTCTTTGAAAGCTGGGTGGCTCAGGGGAGGTGAGGTATCAATAACTAAAGGAAAAACTCACCTAACCTCTGGAAGAGGTGAACGTTGGTACTAAGGAAGTTGGTGGCTGATTCTGAGACCTGTTCTCTTTGCATTATAGATGGCTGTCTCCCCTAATATAATAATACAAGGCAAATTGAGGAGAGGTAAAGCATTAATGTCTGGCAGAATTTAGGATAGGCATCCTAAGGGGTGCTCATGAGCTCAGTCTTAAAGAAAATGAAAGATTCTATGAGGCACAAATGAAGAAATCATATTCCAGGCCAGAGTGGTTATGTGACTTGCCCAAGGCCATATAGGAAGTAATCACGAGAAGTAAGATTCGATCTTGTGTCCTCTGGTGCCAGAACCAGCCAGCAATTCCGAATACATTGCTCTCAAATGACTCAGTTGACTACCTTTTCTCCTAATGAAATTAATCCCAACACTAGATCTAATCAGAGGGAATGTTGCCTGATTTTCAAATGATGGGGGGGGGGGGGGGGGGGGGGGAATCAATTGACTTGAAAAAGAAACCAAAAAGTTTAGCAGGACCTAGAAAATAAATTATTTTATCTCCACTGTAATAGTAGAAGATAAGCACGCACTCTCTTGAAAAGATCTCCCAGGCAACCAAAAAGACAGACAAGGATGCTAGGAGCACAATAGGGCACAAGAAGGTGTCAAGGCACCATCTGAATGTAAATGGTCACTAAATCAAAGAATGTCGGTAATTAGGAAACCAGGCAAAAGAAAACAAACCAAAACAAATGGATCCTGAATAGAACTCTGGGAAATAGGTGTCCTAGGCAAAGACTGGACAAAGGCAAAGCTCCCCAAAGAAATAACCCAACTGTATAGCAGAACTTAACGAGGAAGACATTCAAACCTGATCCTCTGTCTTCAGTTCTTTGTCCCACCTAACCTTTTCCCCTTACACTATTTCATTTACTTCCAAACTCTGTTCAAAGGATACCATCTATTCTGAAGAAGAAAGCCTGGATCTATGAGCTACTGGTGCCATTCTACCAAAAAAAAGTACCCTTTGTTTATTTTATGTATGTACAGTGTCCCAGAAGCTTTTATACCTTAGTTTGAACTTGGGGGGCATTTTCTCTGACTGTCCCCATAGCTGTTGTGCTCTTTCTTCTCATCTTTCTCTACTGGCTTCTCGGGCATCTTTTAAGATCCAGTTAAAATCCCCTCCTGTAAAGGAAGCCTTTCCCAACGCCTCTTAATCCTCGGGCCTTCCCTCTTCTCATTATTTTCTTTTTATCCTATATATATTTTGTTTGTACATAGCTTGCCTGTTGTCTCCTCCATCAGTGTGTGAAGTCCTCAAAGGCAGGGACTATCTTTTACTTCCTTGTATACTTAGTGTTTAGTGGCACATAGTTGGCACTCACTTGTTTATTGATTGACTGGGATACCATATACTTACACACAAATATTCTTCCTCAAAAGAATAGAAGCTTTTTGAGGGCAAGGACTATTTCATTTTTGTCTTTACGTCTCCAGAACCTAACACAAATTAAGCACTTAATATATGTTTGTTGATTGATTGATAGCAAGTAAGTAATAACTCATAACTCTAGTTGCTGAAGAAAAATATAAGTGTCAATGATTTTATTTGTAATCCACTTATATAACTCTGGAGAGAGAGAGACAGACAGACAGAGAGACAGAGACAAAGGGAGACAGAGAGGAAAGGAAAGGAGAGGAGAGAAGAAGGGAGGGGAGGAGGAAGAAAGGAAAAGGAGGAGAGAGGGAGAGAGAGAGCTAGTAAAATATTTCATGGTTTCATGGGCAAGGAAATATTTAATTTATATACATATATATATATTTGCAAGTCTACTTTAACCACCAAATATCAGACACTCATCATATATTTGGTAGACACTTCCTACATGCTCAGGACTCATGGGGAAAACAAAAGAAGTATGACCAAGTCCCTGTCCTCAGGAAGTATACAGTCTAGTTGAAGAAAGCCTAATACACATGAAACAAGGATGAACAATGTGAGTAAGGATATAATCTGCTAAATTGTGTGGCACAGATTACGTGAAGTATAAAGTTCACAAGAGAGGGAGTCATCTGAGATTAATGCTTCACAATTAAATACAAGGTAAAGTCCAACAGAGAAAAAAATAGCTTTTCCTGTAGGAAATTTCTGATAACTCATCACTTAAAATATCAACATTTTAGAGCTTTCCAGGAACTTAGGGAACAACTAATCCAACCCCTTCATTTTACAAATGGGAAAAAGGACCCAGTGAGTTGAGATGACTAGCCCCAAATATAGTTAGTGGCAGATTCAGGACTAGAGCCCCCCTCTCCTATGGCTGAGGTCAGTTCTTCTTCCAAGGCACAGCTTCCTCTCATCCTGGGAATCTAGTTCATCCAGAGTATTGTCATTGTCATCACCGTTTTCCCTTCCCATCCTCCAGAAGCAAAAAAATAAATCATAATAAAAATAATTTCCATTTAGATGGTGCCTTAATATTTGTGAAGTTCTTTCCTCTCTGTGAGGTAGGCAGTACAAATATTATCACACCCATTTTACTGATTAGGACACTGAGGGTCTGAGGAGTTAAGGGTGAGGGCCAAACCTGATTGACATGCCACTGTGCTCACCACTATAACTTTGGCTCAGCAGAAGTAAAATGAAACCCTTCTTCCTTTTCAGACATTCTGTATAGATGGAAAACCAGATCAAAAACATCTTTAACATGCTCCACCAAGGCAACTCACCTTTCTTAGGCAATACTAAAAATAAATATATAGTGTAATCTGAGTCTCAAAGCCTGCTGATATAGGACTCTCTCCCATTAGTGGAGATCAATGCCCCATGCCTGCATAAAGGATGAGACTGATTTGGTGAGGGTCAGAGAAAGGAGAGCATCAGGCTCTTTGAGTCTCTTTGGGCTTTTCTGGCTTCCAATTTTTTCCTATAACCTAATACTTCATTTTTCCCCAATTACATGTAAAAACAATTTTTAATATTCATTTTTTTAAAAAATTGAGTTATAAATTTTCTCCCTCCCTTCCCCCTCTCCCTCCCTTATTGAGAAGGCAATTGTCTTCCAATTTTGAGAGAGAAGATGGACAATGTCAGGTTGATGAAGGAAAAGACTCTGAGAAGAAGCTAACATGAAAGAAGCCAGCAGTCTCCATTATACCCCTGTCCCCAGTTTACTGTGCTAGAGACTTCAGGGAATTTCCCTGTGGGTGGTAAGATCTAAGACTCTCTTGGTTGATTTGGGTTACCTCACTCCCAACTGGATAACTCCTTCACTCTCTATGGTCTGGCATATATTCTCCTATGTATACTTTCTCTGATTTCTGTTTTGCTGTCAATTTAGATGAATGAGTTTCTTTACAAATTGCTATGTGTGTTCACAGAACTGATATTTGCTAAATGAGAGAGAGGTCAAGCCTTGGATATATAAAGCTTCAGTTTTCCTTTCCTCCTTTTCATTACTAAACAGACAAGAGAAATTTAGCTTAAACCTGAAAACCACATCCCCTACTCCAATATATTGCAGGAAGCAGATAGAATTCTAGCCCATTACTCCCTCTCTCTGAGGAGAGCAGAATGGCCAAGCTTCTGGCTCCAACCTTCTGCTTGTCTCCCCTGGATAAAGGTGGGTAAGAAAAGCCTAGAGAAATTTATTTTGCCTCCTCCACCTAACATACCCATGCTGCATGTGAGGAGACAGCCCTGGATTTAATAATAAATAACTGTAAGCATCACAACTGGCCTACACAAAGCAACCAGCTTTAACACATTTGTTTGGCACTGTGGTTTCTTTTTCAGCCAGCTTTAGTCCATTCCGATTAATTTGTTCAGGTTTATTGATGTGCTTTGTTTTCATATGTCCAACATGCACAAATTATTCCTACTTTATGAGGTCTGTTTAAATAGTCAATCCACTTATGAGGAAGACAAAGGGGATGGAGGATGTTGCATAGTCTTTCCTTTCTCCTTAGTTTTGACAGCTCTGTTCTTTTGGATGCTACCTTTAAAGTGACTTAAATGCTAACAACGTTAAGAGTTCATCTATTGGAGAATGACTGGAAAAATGATGGCATAGTACTACAGCAGAATATTAATGGGCAGTCAGAAATAAACATGAAGAATTTGGAGAAATATGGACCAATGCAGAGCTAAATAAGCAGAATCAGGAAAATATTGTGTGTGTATAAACACACATTCATACATATATACGTAGAGATAGACTAAATAAAACAAATGAAAACACTCCACGAGTTTCTAAGTAACTCTAAGTAACAGTAGCATTCATCTTTGTCCCAGACAACAGATGATGAAACATGTATCCCACCTCGGGATACAAAAATGGAAAACTATAGGGACAAAATGTTGCACGTACTGTCCTCTGTGGTCACTGTATCAGTTGTTTTGTTTAACTGATTTTCTTTGTTATGAAGAAGGGTTTGAGCTGGAGGCTGGGCAGCATGTCTAACTGCATAGCATATCTAGAAATTATTGTGATGCAAAAAACACAAGGACACTAATTTAGCATTTTTCAACCAATGAGCATTTTTTAACCAAGTTCTAGCCCTACAATTCGCAACATGGCTAAACATACCAAGGTCGGAATTGTTGGTAAATATGGAACACATTATGATGCATCCCTCAGAAAAATGGTGAAAAAAATTGAAATTAGCCAGCATGCCAAGGATACTTGCTCCTTCTGTGGCTAGACCAAAATGAAGAGACAGGCTGTGAGTATCTGGCATTGTGGATCCTGTATGAAAACAGTAACTGGTGGTGCATGGACCTACAATACCACCTCTGCAGTCACAGTCAAATCTGCCATCAGAAGACTGAAAGAATTGAAAGACCAGTAAAATCTCCTTATCAAATATCTGTAGCCCATAGTACTACAAAAAAGGGGTTAATTTATGGGATAAAAATTTAAAAAAAGAAATTGTGTACATATATTGTAATTATTTATCTATGAATATGTTATATCCTCCACTCTCCCCCACAGTAAAAAAACAACCTCCTTGAGCGGAGGGATTCATATCCCCAGGATCTGGTGCCTTCCTTGCTTATAGTAGGTTCTTAATAAATGGTTTGGGGCAGTTAAGTGGCACAGCGGATAGACTGCTAGGCCTGGAGTCAGGAAGACTCGTCTTCCTGAATTAAAATCTGACCTCAGACACTTGCTGACTAGGTGACCCTGGGCAAGTCACTTAACCCTGTTTGCCTCAGCTCTTCATCTATAAAATGAACGGGGGAAAGAAATGGTAAACCACTCCAGAATCTCTGCCAAGAAAACCCCAAATGATGCCACAGAGAGTCAGACATGACTGAAAAATGACTTGATAGCAACAGCAAAAAGAAATAGTTTGTTAAACTGAATTTACAACTTATTCACAGAAAGTGATAAGGGTGACAAGTGTAGCATTAAACAAGAAATTTCCAACTCTAGGATGGCTTTTCCCAATTCTTTCTCCTGGGCTCACCATAATAATAATCTAATTGACCTTGCAATAGCCAGAGCAGGGGTGGGGAACCTGTGACCTCAAGGCCACAGTTCAGCTTCAGTCAAAGGGTCAAACTTGAGGATCTAGAGAGTCACATGTGGTCCCAAGGCTGCAGTTTCCTAACCTCTGAGCCAGAGCAACTCATCCTTTTGCCTTAAGAACACAAGTCCAAGATCTGAGCTTACAACAGTTACACACCTTAAAAAAGGTACATTATTGGATATCCCCATTCTATCATTTTTTTTCTAGAGCCTGGAAATTTAAACATACTAGATTGTTGCTTCCCTGTTCCAAATAACTCTACATCTTCAAGAAGACTAAGGATAATAACTACATGTAGTTCACATTAAACATCAAGAAAAAAATAGAATTGTTATTGCCTTATGTTTTACCATACCTAATTCCATCAAACTATTCATCCATCCATCCATCCATCCATTTATCCCTATTCACCTCCTCTAAAGTCATTCTGTTGAGTAAAGTGCTTATCTCCATTCAGAATAAGAAACTTTCAGCCAAGGTAATTCTCAACACTTACAACTTGTATGACCTTTGACAAATTATAGCCCTAGGACTCAGTTTCTTCACATATAAAATAAGGGAGTCTAACTAGAAGGTCTCTGCAATCTCTTCCAGCTCTAAATCAATAATACTATAATCTTTTGATCATATCAGGTTATTAAGTTGATAGCAGTGGATGGATAGGGGAGAGAGAGACAGAGACAGAGAGAAAGAACATGTTTGGGAGCATTTGGCTTAATCTGAGCATTGGGGTTAAGTTAAAAAGAAATTTCAATTAATCAAACCAAAAGATACATATTCATTGCATATTCTGTCAGATCTGATCAATGTTTATTAGTTTGAATGAATTGTTCCCATCCCATCATCTTTTATCTTTTGTTGCAAGGGATGGCACACTAGGTAAGAGAGGGATATATTCAGAAATGAATATAATATGAAACCAAAAAATATTATGAAACCAAAAAATATCAAAAAATGTTTCTTAAATGTTAAGGGATTTACTGAATGTGTGCTAACTGTCTCATTTTCTTCCTTTCATCTTCTAGCCAGCCGGTATTTTAACACACTTTCTATTTTTTGTGTTTTCTGCTTAGAAATTAAAAAAATGAGAAACTGGTATGCTAGGTAAAGTCTCATTTAAAATTATTTCAGACATTACAGTGCTCAAATTTATAATCAAATAACAGAATTTTTGTTTTAGAGAAGTTTCTAGATTTTTCTCAACAATGAATTAAAATTTTATTTTCTCAAGGCCTTGGTCTTGGTAACCATGGCCAATGTTGCCACGCAGAGGAATAATGAATCAGAATCAGATGATGATATCAGAGTTGGACAGAGCCTCTGAGCCCCACCTCATCTTCAATCCAACCAAACCTGAACAAAGAATCCTCTTATAATGTCTCCAACAAGTGGATATCCAGATTTCATCTGAAGATCTCCAACAGAGGAGACACCATTATTTCACAAAGTAACCTCTTCTACTTTGGGATAGCTCTAATTCTTAGACAATTTTTCCTTTCCTGAATTTTAAGTTCACATTCCACCCCCTGCTCCAAGTTTCATCCTCGGAGGTCAAGCAGAACAACTTCAATAGCTCTACAAAACAGATAGTTATTTATGTCCCCTTCTTTTACTCCCTGGTAAATGTCTCAGTGCCCTCAGTCAAATGGCATGAACCAAAGGCTCTTCTCCACCTTAGCTGCAGTTTTCTGGATACTCTCCAGTTTATCAATATCCTTCCAAAATGCGGCACCCTGAAATGAGGACAATGCTTTACATATGCTCTGAGTAGAGCGGGATAATGTGGAAATATCATTTCCACAGAAGAAATAGATGGTACTAATTTTTATCACTGCTCCACATAAAACTGGTTCTAGGCTTGTCTCCTTCAGAAGGGCTTCCTGGGGACCTGTATTATTTCTAGGAATGACTTAAATATCTCAAAGGCATTATTAAGCAGCACCTAGCACAGTGGAAAGAACCATGGAAGACCTAGGTTTAAATCTTAGCCCAATCTGTGTGACCTTGGGAAATCACTTACTCTCTGAGTCTCAATTCCCTCATCTGTATAATGAGGGAGGTAGGTTTGATAACCTCTAAGCTCCTACAATAAGCTCTCAATCTATCATCCAATGATCCTATAAGAGGGAGTTCCAAATTCTCGGTATACCAACCTCTTAACAGACCAAAGTCATCAAGTAAGGCAGATTTCATAATCTGAAATCCAAGTACTATTTGTAAAGCCCGTGGATTTGGTGACTTGACTTTCTGCTTCCTGAGCTAAATTCATTCCAAAAGCTCTGTCAAACAGCTGGATCTGGATTTCCCTATGGCCCAATCTTAGATTCCAGACTGTGAATCTTTGGCACTTTTTTGTTAAGAAGGGACCTGAGAAAGCAAGAAGGAGAAAAGGAGGAGAAGGAAAGGGAACAGGAAAGTTCCATAAGCCTGCAACAAAAACAGTAAGCAGAAGCCCTCTGAAATATCCCTCAAAAGGGCAGTAAACTATAGTTTTATGACAAACTCTCAGTTTCTTAGGACTTTCAGATTCTCATTTTTCATGAAATTTATAATGTTTGATATTGGTTATAAAGGTTTTTTTTTTTAATTGGTCTTTACCCCTACTTATCCCTAGACCTCTATTAATATATACTGTTCCAATAGTAGTAGTAATTCTGACTAAACATTACTTGAAGATTACAAGCCCTCTAAAGGAAATGGGAGAACAGCGATGGCATTTTGCCACTTGGAGATCAGCTGATCCTTTCAAGTTCTGAAACCTGTGCTCCTATGAACTAGGAGAACTTATCATGGATATATCACATTTTGGACATAGGCTCTTTGAGGGAGAGGGCTTAGCATTGTCTTACACGGAAGCTCCTTCCCAAAACCTTCTAGTATGATTAAATAAAGCTGAGCTCCAATAAATATACTATATGAATCACTAGATTTTAAAGTAAGAGGACACCTCTTTTATGAGTGAGGAAACTGAGACTCAGACAGGGGAAATGACTTGCTCAAGGTCACACAGGTAGGAAGTGACACAGAAGTTCTGAATGCTACTCTCTTATTCTTTCTCCTCCATCATTCTCCCTCTTTAGTAGGAGAAGGAACAATTTCTTTTTTTCATTAAAGTCCTTTTCAATGTACTTTGGCCCCTGAAACTACAAGATCCCAGACTGAAATTTGGAAGAGATCTTAGCATCCATATAGTCCAACCTTCTTATTTTACAGATGAGGAGACAGACTTAGAAAAGCTAACTCGTGTTTAGATGTGTAATAGAATAGATCAGAAAACTTATTTTTTCAAAATTAACTTCCTGTGATCGAGTGCCATTAGTAGTAGGCATTAAAATTCACTTAAAAGCTCTTCTTGCCAGAGGCCCTCCCCCACTTTTTGTTTAAAATGAAGAGCTCTGACTCTCCACAATAAGAGGAACATAAATATAATTAATCAATGCATTTACATTTTTTTTCTCCCCAAAACATCCTCTCCTTCATGCCAGCCTTCTCCCACTGGTGAATTTCTTTTGGGGGATAGCCCATGCAAGCCAAACTTTATTCCCTGGTAGGTTGTGCTTCTGACTGTATAGACAAAGGTTGCCAAACTTATTTGGCCTCCTGCTCCCTTCTCAAAAAAAAAAATTACTCAGCACCCCCTGGAAATCTACTTTTCTTAACCCTTTAACTTTTTTTAATCTATATCATTTAAAAAATAAAATACATATTTTCTAAAATGCCACATCTTTTATTTATTGTAAATTTGCATTAAAATTTTGATGATGCAATGTTATGTCATGTAACTGCATAGTATCATGCTGTAAACAAGTCATTATATGTATTTTTCTTGCTGATACATGACAGATTTCTCAAAAATGTGCCAATACTTGCTTTTTAAGACCTGTCAGAGGACTTGACTATAACTTGCATTTTGTATTTTTATTTGGAAAATAATGTAATCACTATGACTTTAATTCTGTTACACAACAGAGGAAACATGTACAAAGAGTTTTTCAAAATTCTCTTCTTAGGCTTCCTTATTTTTACTCAATGCCCCCAATTTCACCCAAGGCTACTACCACCCTCCCCCATAGTTCCAGCCTCCTCCCACTTTGGGAACCTTTGCTAGAACTGGTCACTATAATAACCAGGCTCATAGTCACCTCCCCCACCCCCATTGCTTTTCAGTTGTCTTCTCCCATTGGAATGTGAGCTGCTTGAGGGCAGGAACTTTCCGTGTCATTGTTTTGTATCTCCAGTTACTAACTCCAGTCCAGTGTCTAAAACAATGTAAGTGCTTAATAAATAGGAGGCTTGCCTCCCGTCCCTTCCATCTCCACTCCATCAAATAAAGAAAAGGAAAAAAAAGCTAACTCACGATCACACAGATCAGAGGCAGAGTCTGAATCCAGGTCTTTTTGAACTCAAGTCCAATCCTCTTAATCTCCTATACTCCTTCTGATAAAGGAGCTGTGCAAGAACCACAAGATCTCACTATTACAGGCTTGAAGAGCCCACCAGCTCTGCCTCCTTATTCCTGGTATGGTTACAAACTAATCAGCTAAACATACTCTATTTATACATTATTTTTCAGGAATAATAACAGCTAAGATGTACATAGTGCTTACTATGTGCCAGATACTATGCTAAATGCTTTTTACAAATATTATCTCATTTGCTTCTCACAGTAATCTTGAGAGGTTGGTGCTACTACTACCTTTATTTTCCAGATGGGAAACGAAGGCAAATAGGTTAAAAGACTTGCTCCTAAGTGTCAGAGTCTAGATTTGAACTCTGATCTTTCTGACTTCAGGCCTGACCCTCTCTGCACTGTGTCACCTAGCTTCCTGAAGCAGTAGCTGGACTACTAGAGGATTGACCTGGGATTCAAGACGACATACCTGGGTCCTGATTTTGCTATGGTAACCAGCTGAGTAACTGCGAACAATTTATTTAGCCTCTTCATACCCCAGGCCACTCTGAAAGACTTTAAGTTATAGATGAGATACTCATTTGAATCAGTGGAGGAAGTTTCTACACCAAGACTGCCCAACACTTTACGAAAACAGGAGGGGGGAGTGGATTTCTTACACATGACTGGAAGTTATCAGAGTTCTAATCAATCCCCTCTCCTCTCACGATTCTGACTTAGGCAATCCTTCCACCACTATCCCTTGCCTAGCCACCTTTCTAGATGTAGCAACAGGCTAAAAGTAGCAGGGTTCCTGGTAAGATCCAGGATCATCTCATCTATAAAAATACTTATGAGGGCTAACAAATGAGCGTAGCTATGCAGCTTGACTTCATTATTTTTTAAACTTGAACTGGGAAAACTTTGAGTAAGCTGATGTGACTCCCTTCGGTGACTGAAACCTGGAGGAGCTGCTTCTCAGTTACGCATACATTACTGCTGTGGAGACACCTCCTCACATCTCTGGAGCCGGAGTTTAGCCCCAGAAGCAGGAGCCACAAACACGTTTAAGGTAAACGGAGGAGACAGAAGGAACTGCAAATGGACTTCTTTTGTTTGCCTCGTAATTTTTCTCATTTGCTGCAAGAAACTAGTCCATTTCCTGCGGACACAGAGACCTCCTGACCCTCCCGGTTGATACAACCCGCTTTACACATCCTGCTTCTCCAGCACCTAAAAATAAATCGGCGTGCAATGAAACACACAGCTCCCCAACACGCCCCTTCCCCTGGGTCCCTGTCAGCACAACTAACCAATGTTCCAAGTCCTGCATCAGAAGCCTAGAATGCACACTTCCTTCTCTGCCTCTCTCCAGCAGATCCTTCCCATCCCAATCCAAAGCACCCCCCACCCCACTCCTGACATTTCTCCTGCAACACCCACCCCACTGCCAGGACCCTGACAGGGGACCCTAATTGGTAGGCTACAGGGTGCGGTGTGGTGAGTGTTCAGACACTGCAGGGTGGGGATTAGGACGCTCCTTCTCTTTTCACTGACCCTAGGCTCCAGTTCCAGAAATGAGGAAACCAGCTGTGCGCCCGAGCCGTGGCCCCCTTCTCCCCAGAGAGATGCACTCCTACTTTTCAGGGGCTTTGAGATCTCTCTGCTATGCCCCAAGAGCTGACCCTGAGCACTAGGTTCCCCTCCTGCCTCCGCTTCTGCACGTCTCGCCCCGAAGTTCCTCCCTCTTGGCCAACACCCACTCCCCTTCTTTTTCTTCTGCTCCCCCCCAAATATGGGGAAAGAGTGAGTGCACAATTGTGGCTGCGGACTAAGCGGCTCTGGGTGTCAGGGTCCCCTCGAAAGTGCTGCGCTTGTCCCCTACTCGCACACCCCCGGACAGCAGGGGCAGCTGCCTCCACTCCTTCCCCCCCCCCACCCCCAAAACAGCCAGACCCGCCCCAGCCGCAACTCTGCCTAGGCGCTCGAACCAAGGAGGAGACGCGGAGAGGGAAACGCTGCGACTCACCGCCTCGGTCGCTCCTGGAGTCTGCCTGTGTCACCCGGAGAGAGGCGGCGGCGGCGTGGCGGCAGCAGCAGCGCCTTACCCCCGCCCGCCTCCCCCCGATGGCCGCTGCAAGCGCTCCAGGGGCCCCCTCCCTGCAGCCAAGCAGACCCTCACCCAGCAGCTCTGGCTCTCAGGTGGCCGACAGAGGCCCACATCCCGGGCCCCAGCCTGGGAGTGGCATGGCCATGGCCCGAGGGTCCGGAGGGACAGCTGGGCGCACGGTAGCGATATGCGCTAAGCGTTCCGGGGCCCTCGGGGTGAGAAGTGGCGGGAGACCGGGGAGCTGAGGGCCCCACATGGAGTTGGGGCTGGCCCGAGAACAGAGAACTGGAAAGTCAATTCTCCTGTGGTCACGGTCCCCTCGATGGGGAGTATAACAAGTTTCCCCTGGGACAGCCTTGAGTTAGCATCACGTGAAATTCGGGGGTACCTGCGGCATGTGGAGAATGCCATCGCAATTTCTTATCATCATACTCATGGAAAGTTTGCTACCCTTGCTCATGCATATATTTATTGGAATGGCAGGTGCTACTGTGTGACCTTGAGCAAATAATTTCCTCTCTCTGGGCCTGTTTTCCAAGTCTGTAAAGTGAGGAGCTCTAAGATCTCTTCCAGCGCTATATGCTGTCTATAGTAAAAGATACCATCCCTTCTCTCTGTGAACCAGAGTCTTAACTTTTTTTGTGGGAGGAGGTCATGGACTCCTTTGATAGTCTGAGAAATCCTATGGACCTTTTCTCAGAATAATGGTGTTAAAGGCCATTACAAAGGAAAACAATTACATTAATTACATTAAAATGCAGTTCTTTAAGTTCACAGTTATGAACCCTAAGTTATGAACCCTTTATCTAGACTTTCTCATTTTTCCTGGTCTCCTCCTCTCCCATGAGATCAATATTATTTCTATGCAGGTGACTTTCAAATCTGTATATCCAGTCTTAATCTCCTTCCTGAGCTCGGGTCTCACATCCCCAATTGCCTATTGGACATCTCTAACTAGACATCCAGTAAGCATCTCAAACTCCACATGCTGGAAATAGAATTCATTAGTATGCCTCTCTTCCAAACTTCCCTATTTCTATCAAAAATACTCCTAATCCTTTCATTCACCCTAGAGTCATCCTTTTTTTCTCCTTCTCACTACCTCCTTTTCCAAGTCACCAAGTTCCTTCAATCTTTCCTCCACAATATCTTCACCATGTACCCCTACCCTCTACTCCCATGGTCACTGCCTTAATTCAGATACCATCGCCTCTCCCTTGAGCTATTGCAATTGATTTGTAATCCTCTTTTCAATCTTTACCCTTTCCAGTTCTTCCACACAACTGCCAAAGTTATCATCCAATAACATCCTGATCATGTCACTCAGCTCCCTATAACTGGCATACAAGTTCCTCTGACATTTAAAGCTGATCAAAATCTAGCTCCACCCTGCCTTTCCAAGCTTAATAATAATAGCTAGCATTTATATAGTGCTTCAAGGTTTGCAAAGCATTTCCCATGTGGTATCTCATTTGATCCTTAATACATGTCACTGCTTTTGTGCATTCTATCATGCTTCATGTTCCAGGCAAACTGTCCTACTTACTTTTTCTCTGCACTGGCTTCTCAGCGCTGTAATTATGGAAGGGCAATTGGGGCACCAACCTAGGGTGCTGACATTGCCTTCCCCTACAGATGATGACCTACTTTCACTCATGAATTTACCCAATAGACATTTATTAAGTGTCTACTATGTACCAGACATTGTGCAAAGTGTTGGGGATACAAAAAGAAGCAAAAGACATTCCCTGCCCTCAAGGAGCTTACAATCCAATGGGATAAGTATATATCTATATGTTTAAATGTTTGAGAGGTTGACAGATGAACTCCTTAGGATCTGGAAGTTTTCAATGTAACCCTATTGGTAGCCATGGTCCTCTTTCCATTGTTCAGCTGGGAGAATTCAATAGCATGCTGGTAGGATTCATATCCTGTGACACCCTCTGCTGGAGAATGGACACTAATGATGTTTGGTTGGTAAATCCTCAATCACATTCCCCCACCCCCACCCCCACAGTGTGTTGCTCTGGTTACAAGAGCCAGCCTTCTCACACCAATCTCTCTCCCTGAAACAGACCCCCTCTTCAGCCTGGGCTCTTGGCTTACTACAAGGCCTGGATTGTGTCACCTCTTTAGAGAAACCTTTCCTGATCCCCCAAGTCCTTAGTGAGTCCTTTTTCCTCAAATTATCTTGTGTTCATTTATCTATTTAAGTGCTTAATTCTCTCTCTCCCCAACAGAATATAAACTTCTTGAGGACAGGCTGTTCTATCTTGGTACCTTTACTATATACTTTGCTCTTACTAGGTGATTATTGAATTTAGCTGAATGGCCAAGTGCCAAAATTCCCACACTCTGGTCCTTTGGGTGGTGGCCTTGAAGATGCTGGTTTAAGTGCAAAGCTGGGGAGCCAAAATACAATCTTATCCATTAACATCCCTTCTAAAATTGTATTGTTGGGTCAGTGTGGCCTGGTGGGAACACTCAGAGTAGACTGTTCAGGAAATTTTTGATGGGAATGGGGGTGAAGAAAAGATCTCTAGCATCACCCACAAGTCTCATACACAGCAGGGGGTAACACTGATTAGTCATTAAGCAGATTGAGGGTTCTGGGCACCTGAAGGAGATGAGGGCCCAGACCTAAAGGACATGATCCAGCTTGAGAGATTCAGGGACCCCCCCCCCAAAGACTGGAGTACTGAACAGCATCACCTGGAATGAATTTACAGACTCAAGCATTCTTCAAGTCAAGGCAGAAAGGTTTATTTTAATACCAATATGGCAGGCAGAGCTCCTTAGGTTGCCACTTAACAGAAATTATACTACAGCTTATATAGGAAAAATAGTGGATTATCTGGCAGATATGCTGATTAGGTGATAACTTACAACCTTCATCGCTTGCATCATTCACCACAGTAAACCAGGGGAAGGGGTTTTTCAGGGGTGTATTTTTGGTCTGTTATGTCTGTAACAAGATAGCTGTGAGAGTTGATGCCTATAGCTTGACCTCTCTATTGAATATGATAACTTTGGGAATCAATACATGATAATTTTGTGGTTACAAGATAATCCTGTCTTTACAAGAGAATTATCATCTTCAGAGGTCAGTTTGTTCTTGTGATGGGGAAAATAGGTTGTTTTACTGGGGTCTACTCATGAGTAATTGTGGGGAAAGGTAGTTTGTCTTACTGGAACCCACTCATGAATTATTGCTAAGTATAGTGTCCCTGGGCTGGGGAAAAATGATTGGGAATAGTGCTTTGAAGCTAGGAAGAAATGTGATGTTGGGGTCCAAGCACAGGCACCCAAGTACCTCATCAGACACCCTAACATCAAACCACTGCACTGGATTATGCAGCTTGCTTACTTCCTTCCTTCAACAGGATATGTCATCTCCTGTTTCTTTGATCTGGCTACCTTCATGAATGGAATGTCCACTCGTCTCTGCTTCTTCCTTTCCCTGGCTTTCTTCAAGGCTCAACTCAAATCCCACCTTCTACAAGAGGTGTTTCCCAGTGCCCTCCTCCATGCCTTCCCCTTATAGATTACCTTTCATTTACTTTGTAGATAGCTTGCATGTACCTAATTATTTACATTTCTTCCATTATAATAGATGCTCTTTGAAGGCAGAGAATGATGTTTGCCTTCCTTTATATTCCTAGCAAGAAACCTTGAAGTCTTTCCCTCCCAAATTGATTTTTATTTTTTGAATATGCAAATGAGGTCATCTTTCAATTCATTTCTTATACAACCTTAAATCACTGAATGGCTATTACCTCAGAAAAACTGAAACCTCAGGAAGACCTTACAAGGAATATAAATTTCTTGAAATAGAGCTCTGGAAAACCAGGAATTAATAAAACCATTGAGATTTCAAATGGATCTACTTGACTATACCTTAAACCCAAATCACTCTGACTCTCACTGTTTGGCCAATAATGGGCCCTAATCCAAGCCCAAGTTGGTCATTATTTGGATTTTGTTGTCTCAAAGAGACTGTAAATAGCAATTGTTTCTGTGCTGGTCAGAAACCCTGAGGGTCTTCCCCTCCTAGATCAATTTTTTTAATTAGGTAAAAGAGGCCATTTTTTGCCTCATTTCTTACTTATCCTTAATCACTGAATGGGTGTCGCCTCAGACAGACAGACCTGGGAAAAAGACCTTGGCTTCAAAAGGCCAGTGTCTCCGACTGCATCAGGGGGCTATATCCAGTGGTTCTGATCTATGTCTAGCCACTGGAAGCAGATAGCTCTAGAAGAATGAGGCAGGAGACTTGCACATCCCTGCCTCACTTAAATCCAATTCATTTGCAAGTCAAGATATCACCTTCTTGATGTCATTGGTCTTCTTCTAGAATAAAGTACAAACAACAATAACAATTCCTACCAAATAATGAGAATTTGATAAATGCTTCCCAACTGACTATGCACAACAGGAAAGCTGGCCTCATTGCCTCCTCAGAGCCTCATCCTTGTTTCTTAGTTGCTATTTTGGGGCAAATATCCCTTGCCTAGGCATCTCTCTCTCTAAGGTTACCTGGTTTTCTGACACATTCAAAGAATAATGCAGTCGTTAAAATGTGCTCTTGAAATCTATCAGGAAACAGAGTGAAGGTGATTTAAATGGAAAAGCCTGCCATTTGGCATTTACCTTTTACATTCTGCCACTTGAAGTGGTTCTGACAACAACAGCCACCCAGAAGCTTTCTTCAAATTCAGGAAAAATTCAGTCTCCACAAATAGAAGTAAAAGAAACTGAAGTTATTTATTCCTCAAAGGAGGAAGTGTCTCCCTTTGTAAACTTCTCATGAACCATGTGTCTATGAGGCTTCCTGATGAATTGGCTACCAGTTGATGGGGTGTGACAAAGCTCATTGGCCCCCAGGGAAAATCAAATAGAATATTCCCCCAATAGGCTTCCCAAGATAACATTTCTCTGCTAACTGAGCTACCCCTACTGAGGCAATGAAAAGACTAAAGGAGGAGAAAAAACGTGCTCTTGCCTTCTCCCATTTTTTTCTCTTTTCTTGTGTGGACCATGTTTTTTCTCTGTCCACACAAAAAAAAAAAAAACATATTCCAAGTGCGTAAAAATGCATTTTTTCCTCCTACAGGGTGAAGCAACTAGTTTCTTTCCGGGGCTCCAGTCCTATATCACCAAATACTTCTTGTGCATTTCACACTGAATGTCCTGTCAACTAAGCATCTTGTAGAAAGGAAAATGTTTCCTTTAGGCATTTAGGTACACTGGAGTTAAGAAGATCTAAATTTGAGTCCAGCCTCAGATACAAGGTTTGTGACTTTGAGGAAATCACATAAACCTTGTTGAGAATTTTTTCATCTGTAAAATGAGGAAGTTGGACTCTGTAGTCTTCAGAGTCCCTTCTATTATCCTGTGATCTTAAAATCCATCTACACAACAGAGAACTCATTATCTATCCAGCCCACCCACCCCCAAACCACTCTCTACTAAATTTCTCTTGTTCTTGCAAAGGTACTGTGGTGATTTGGGGTTCCGGGAACCCCAAAATGTAAGGGTACAGAATAAGTCTGCCTCTAAAGAATTCAGCCACTCAAGCCTTCTTTCAGTCAAAGTAGCAAGGTTTTATCATAACACCAGTAGGGCAGGCAAGATTCCTAGTAAATCTGAGGATGGCATTGATACTTATATACAAAAAAAAGACCGAGAAAATCTGGATGGGATTAAGGACTCGCAAGTAGCCACCCAGGGGTGGGCCAGGGGCAGACAATGAAAGGAGAGCCACAGTGAACAGACAGTTAATGGTTAATGGTTCTTGTCCTTCACTCTCAAAGAGGACCAAAATGACATCACCATGATAAAGTGGAATTTCAGTGTGTCCAACTGTGGCTGATCAGACCAATACGAGCTAGCTCAGCATGCTCTACCACAGGTTGGGCACAGATAGTCTGTATGACTATTTGGGGTAGATATCCCAAATTTGTGCATCCTGCATTTACTTTGTGCTGTCTCAATTCTGTTTTGCTCATACAGCATAGCACCTTTTCTGAAGTGGGCATGCCATGCTGAGTAGTCCTGTGCCAGTGTCCCCCATGTCCCTCAATCAAATCCAAAGTTCTTGAGAGAATCCTTGAGAGTGTCCATATATCACTTCTTCTAGCTACCATGTGATCACCTGGCCCATGCGAGTTCTCCACAAAATAATCTTTTTGGCAAGTGTACATTTTGCATTCAAACAACATGGCCAGCCCATCGGAGTCCCATTCTCTGAAGCATAGTTTGAATGCTTGGCAGTTCAGCTTGAGCAAGGACTTCAGTGTCTGGTACCTTATTCTGCCAGGAGATCCTCAGAATCTTCCTAAGACAGTTCAAATGGAAGCGATTCAGTTTCCTGGCATGGCACTAGTAGACTGTCCATGTTTCACAGGCCTACAGCAATGAGGTTAGCACAGTGTAGTCAGTCTAATACCTCTTCTCTCCCAAACTTTTCGTCAGAGCCTCCCAAACACTGAGCTAGCTCTGGCAATGCATGCATCAACCTCGTTGTCACCTTATCCACAACATTCAAAACTTCTCCATTTGTTGTAACCAATGGTTCCACGTATGGATGGTGTGGTGGTGGCTGACGGAGCACCTATGTTTTCTTGGTGTTAATTATTAGGCCAAAAATAGCGCAAGCAGCAGAGAATTGATCCATACTTTGTTGCATCTCAGCTTCAGAGGCTGCATTGAGTGCACTGTCATCTGCAAACGGAAAATCATACACCAATACTCCCTCCACTTTGGTCTTGGCTTGTAGCCTTTCCAAATTGAAGAACTTACCATCAGTACAGTAGTTGACCTTGATGCTGTTGAAAGCATTGACAACATGGCTGAAAACATCATG
This sequence comes from Notamacropus eugenii, assembly GCF_028372415.1. Lineage (NCBI taxonomy): Eukaryota > Metazoa > Chordata > Mammalia > Diprotodontia > Macropodidae > Notamacropus > Notamacropus eugenii. The sequence goes on along the minus strand of NC_092875.1, from coordinate 148,913,133 downwards.
CTAAAAAGCATGGGAGCAAGCACGCAGCCCTGTTTCACTCCATTGGTGCCTGGGAAGGCACAACAGCATTGTCCACTATCCAGAAGCCTGGCAAACATGCCATCATGAAATTGACATACAATATTAATGAACTTCTCCAGGCAACCAAATTTTGACATAATTTTCCGTAAGCCCTCATGACTAACAGTGTCAAAGACCTTGGTAAGCTCTACAAACGTTATATACAGACCTCTGTTCTGCTCCTGGCATTTCTCCTGGAGTTGTCAGGCAGCAAACACCATATCAACTGTTCCTTCTCTGAGCATGAACAGTTTGTTGCTAACTTGGAGGGAAAGTTGAGCCAGCACATAGTTGGAAACAGTGGAGCAGAAAAGGAGTAGGCATCTTTCAGAGATTTGGTATACAGCACTACATTTGCTCATCTGGGTCAGAACACTCACAAACACCAACACTGGTTTGATGAAAATGATGGCAAAATTAAGAAGCTGCTAAACAAAAAATGAGAACTCCACAGGATTTACCAGCAGGATTGTTCATCCACTTCTAAGAAGGCAGCATTTAATTCCATCAAAAGCAAAGTACAATCAAAGCTTAGAGAGATGCAGGATTCCTGGCTCAGTAAGAAAGCTGATGAAATTCAGTTTTATGCTGATAGTAACAATCCAAAGTGCTTTTATGATTCCCTGAAAGCTATTTATGGACCAAAAACCTATGGTGCATCACAACTACTCAGTGCTTACAGATCCACATTGACTAGTGATAAGGACATGATCCTAGAGAGATAGGCTGAACACTTCCATAGGGTTCTCAGCAGACCATCATCAATCAATGCTGAGGCCATTGATCATTTACCTCAGGTTGAAGTCAATCCCTCCTTAGCTGAACTTCCAACTGAAGAAGAGGTTTTGAGGATCATTAGGCTCCTTTCATATGGCAAACTGGTGCTGATTCTATTCCAGCTGAGATTTACAAGGCAGGGGGACCATTGCTCATACAAAAACCGACTGAAATCTTCCAGGTTATATGGCAAGAGGAGGTTGTCCCCCAGGAGTTCAAAAATGGCTCCATTGTCCATCTCTATAAAGGTAAAGAGAATAGATTGCCCTGTGACAATCGGGGGGGGGGGGGGGGGGTCTCTCTTAGTCATTGCTGGCAAAATTCTTGCTAGAGTCCTCCTTAATAGGCTGATCCTTCACCTGGAAGATGGTCATCTACCTGAGAGCCAGTGTAGCTTCAGAAGGACAGTTAAAAGGATTATTGAGTATCTAGGCTGACTGGGATGGACCTAATGCCTTAGGCAAAATGCCAGTGTGGGAAAGTTCAAGGGGCTTTTTGGGGTCCAGGTCCCATTGCACCATCAGTACTACCATTCTTTCAGTCTTCCAGCATCATGCCCATGGTATTTTATCCTGGACTTTTCACTCTCTTCTACCCTATAGCCTTTCAGTTGCCTAAACTTGTCATTTTTACCTTCACTTCTTTCACATGGGTATTTTCTCCACTCATACAATCTTCATTCTATCAAACCTTCATTACTTCTTCACTAGACCATTACAGCAGCTTCTTAATAGCTTTCCTTGCCTCCTCTTCCCTTCCGCAAGGCTATCTTCCATGCAGTTTGTGAAAGTGATTTTCTAAAGTAAGGTCAGATCAAGTTGGTGAGGTTTGGGGTACTAGGGACCCCTAAATACTGACACACTGGGTCCTGCCAAATGAATTCAATTCAAGCCTTCTTTCAGCCAAAGTAAAACAAAGTTTATTAAAGATTCATCATATTGGGTTGACTCCTAAGAAGCCTCCCAATTTGAGATGCTTACAAGCAGACCAGATAGAATCGGAGCTAGATTAAATCTGAGCACCTTCATGGAGGTGAGATGGAACTTATATACAGAGAGTATGGGAGGGATCTGGGGTGTTCTAGAAGTCTGGGGTTATAGGAGGAGGGAGTTAGGGAGGTCTTGAGAAAGAGTTCAAGGAGGATCTTAATGGAAGTGGGGTGACTGATCAAGGGTGGAAAAGAGCTGGAGGCAATCAGGAGATATCAGACAATTGAGGGTCTGGCTAGGTTAAGAGTAACACATTTGCATATGAAAAGCCAGATTAAGTGAGAAGATTCAAGGGGACATCGAGGAGGTTCCCAGAGTCTGTACCCTATCATTGTCACTTTCCTACTCAATAACCTCCAGAGCTTTCTTATCATTTCCACTGCTTGACCTTCAAAGCTCTTTATAACCTGACCTCAACCTACCTTTTCAATATTATTACACATTACTCCACTCCATGTTCTCTGGCATCCAGTGACACTGACCTTTTCATTGATTTTCACACAGGACACTCTCTCCCCTCTTTGCGGCTCTACCCACACCAGAAATTCATTCTTTTTCACCTTTACCTCTTAAGATTCCAAATTTCTTTCATGACTCAGTTCAAGTACAATTCAGCAAGAAACCTTTCCTGATCCCCACCCCCAGCCCAGACGTTATTTCTCCTTGAGGGTAGGGACTATTTTTTAAAATCTTTGCAACACTAATAACTAACACAGTACCTGGTACATAATATAAATGCTTGTTGATTGATCCCTATGATGGGGTACAGGCCCAAGCCTAGATCTTCACCTCTTATCTCAAAAGAATTTGAGTCCCACTTGTCCATAGGACTTGGCAAACCCAACCTTGAACTCTCCTTGAATCTTCCCACTTGATTTGGATTTTTCATACCCAAATCTGTTACCTTTAACCTAGCCTAGCCCTCCACAGTTCGTTACCTGCAAATTGCCTCCCTTCCCACCCTTGAACCCATCCAAATCCCATTTCTTGGTTCCTAGTCTGACTTCTAGTCACCTCAGCTACTGGGCACTCCCATCAAGACCCTCCCTAAACCCCTCCTCTAGTTACCCCAGACTACTTGACTCTCCCACAGTCTTTCTGTATATAAGATCCATCTTGCCTCCATGAAAATGCTCAGATTCAGTCTAGCTCAGATTTTATCTGGCCTGCAATACAAGTGTCACAAATGCTCAGATTTCTTACAAGTCTGGCCAGTATGGTGGATCCTAAATAAACTTAGTTTTTCTTTGGCTGAAAGAAGACTTGAGTCGAATTCATTCAGGCAGGGCCTGGTGTGTCAGTATTTTGGGGTCCCAAACACCTCTGAATCTCAACACCTTTATCAAGTAAATGTTAGCCACAAACACACATGTCAAAAAGTGAACTTGTTCTATTTTCCCCCAAATCCTTCCCTCTTCCTAATTTCTGTTACTGTGGTAGGAACCACCATCTTCCCAGTCACATAGGCTCACAACCTTGCTGTCATCTTTGACCCATCATTCTCTCTCAACTCCCATATCCAATCAGTTGCCAAGTGCTATTGTTTCTACGTTTACGATATCTCCTATAGGATCCTTGTCCTCTTCTTTGACACAGCCACCACCCTGTTCACCTTATGCCTAAACTATTGCTATAGATCTTCTGCTTGGTCCCCTACCTCAGGTCTCTCCGCACTCTTGTCCATCCTCCACTTAGCTGTCAAATTAATCTTCCTAAAGTGAAAGTCTGACCACATCAACTGTCCTATTCAATCAACTCCAATTGCTCCCTATTGCCTCCAAGAACAAAGATAAAATCCTATCTTTGGCTTGTAAAGCCTCCAGTAACCTGGCCTCTTCCTAACTCACCCCCATACTCTGTGATCCAGTGATAATGGTCTTATTGCTGTTCCTGGAATAAGACTCTACATCTCCTGACTCTGATTATTTTCACTGACTGCCCCTGTGACTGGAACACTTTCCTTTTCTGTCTCTACCTCTTGGCTCTCCTGCCTTCCTTTAAATCTCAGCTGACATCCTATGTTCAACAAGAAATTTATTCTAGTCTTCCTTAATCTTAATGCCTTCCCTCTGAGACTATCTCCAATTTATCCTGTATATATCCTCTTTATATGTAGCTCTTTGCATGCTATGAATCCCTGAAGAAGAATTGTCTTTTGCCTTTCTTTGTATCTCCAGCACTTAACACAGTGCTTGGCACATAGCAAGTGCTTAATAAATTTTAGTTGGCTGTTTGATTGACACACGCTCACCTTTCTGAATTTAATTAGAATATCTCTAAAACAGTTCTTCTATTCCCATGAAAGATCTATCCTAGACTGAGCTCTCTCTTTTCAGTTTCTGATGTCCCTGGAGAAGCTGGGTCCTTTTTCCTCTGGGACCTAGTCCCATCCTCTGGGCCTTAAATTGAAAGTACACTCTTCATAGTTATTCCTAGATCCTACCCACAGACATTTCCTGCTGTGGTTCTGGGAACTCAGTATATTATTGTGTTCCCTTGAGGAATATAATCAGCATCTCCTAGGTTTTTCTCTCACCTACAATTTCTCTGGATATCTACCCTTCTTCCCTCCCTCTATGCCTTTCTCCCCTTCTTCTTTTCTTCTCCCCTTCTCCTTTATTCTCCCCCTCTCTTTATTCTCCCCTTCTTATCTCCTCTTCCCACACTTCTCCCTTTCCCCTTCCTTTCTTTCCTCCCTTTCCTTTCTTCTCTCTCTTCCTTCCTTTTCTCTTCTCTCTTACTCTACCCTCAATTATCCTCTGACTCTCCTTTCTTGCTTCTCTCTCTTTCCTTTCCCTCCCACCCTTGTCCTTCCCCTTCCTCCCTCTTTTCCCTGCCACCAGATCTCTAAAGGCCACAAGTTCCTTCACAATTCCACCTCCTAACTATGCCCAAAAGTCAATCAAACTGCGCATACCCTTTGATTCAACAATATCACTATTAGTTCTGTATTCCAAACAGATCATTAAAAAGGGAAAAGGATCAACATGTACAAAAATATTTATAGCAACACTTTTTGTGGTGGTAAAAAATTGGTAATTGAGGGGATGCCCATCAACTGGGGAATGGCTGAACAAGTTGTGGCAAATGAATGTAATGAAATACCATTGTACTATAGGAATGATAAGCAGACAAATTTCAAAAAAACCTGGAAAGACTTACATGAACTGTTGCTAAGTGAAGTGGGCAGAACCAAGAGAACATTGTACACAGTAACAGCAACATTGTGTAATGATCAACTATGATAGACTTAACTCTTCTCAGCAATACAGTGATCCAAGTCAATCCCAAAAGACTCATGATGGAAAATGTTATTGGCTTCCAGAGAAAGACCTGATGGAGTCTGAATTCTGATTGAAGCATACTATTTTCACTTTATTTTTTGTGTGCTTGTGTTTTTTTTCCTTTTGGTCTGTTTTTTCACGACATGACTAATATGGAAATATGTTTCACATGATTGTACATATATAATCTATATAAAATTGCTTACCACCTTAGGGAGGGGAGAGAGGAAGGAGAGAAGGAGAAAATTTGGAACTCAGTTTTTTAAATGAATGTTAAAAATTGTCTTTACATATAATTGGAAAAAAATGAAGTACTATTAAAAAAAAAAAAAACTTCACCTCCTATATCAGTCATGGATTTTTATAGTCCCTCACAGGTCTACAATTCTAGCCTGAGATTTTTTGTCACAGCCCACCTTCCTTGCCTCCAGCTACCCTAGACACAAAGGGGAAAAGAGGCTTTTCACTACAGTGGATTACCCCATACACCCACATATCCCTACTTTTTGGTCTGGAATTGATGCAAATTATAAGACCACTGCTCTCCATGCAAGGGGTAAAACTTTTTCTCTGCAGTGACAAGAGGGTGAAGCCTGTCCTTCTCACAATCCACTGGCCTGCTCTGTGAGCTATGAACGCTAGACATGCATCTGTTGTCTTTGGGAAGACCTGAGTCTAAAGGTTTTCCAGAATAGCTCTGAAACTCTACTGAATCAATGCCATTACTCTGAACTAAAACACTTTGCTTTCTTGAAGCAGGTAAAGTCTTGTCTCTGACTCCCAATTTTGGTAATTTCAGTGCTGTAGGAAGGTCCATTAAATTACATGAGATGATTGTTGTATTATCTGAGCAATGTATGTGCTAAACATTCCATTGCTGAGAATTATCTCTGTTTGCAAGGCATGGGTTCATAGATTCAGAGCTAGATGGAATTCTAGGGATCCTAAGGAGGCTTTGGGAAAACTGAGGCCCAAGGAAGAGAAATGATTTGCCCAAGGTCATACAATTATTAAGTGACAAAAGCAGAATGTGAACACCAGTGTCCTTTCTCTCATCCTTCCATGAGACTAGAGGTCCCATGAGAGAAGGAATCCTCTCTTACCTAAACTTTATATCTCTTCCCAACACATAAAATATTGTTCTGTACACAGTAGATATTTTTAAATTGTTTATTGAATAATAACTCATATGATGTATTAACCTTTGCCAAACACTTCACTCAAAACAGCTCTATGACATATGAGCAGTACATTGCTATATACAATTTACAGATGAGTAAATCAAGGCTATACAATTTTGAATACTACTCTGCACAAAGCAGATAGTTTAAAATTGTTAAATAACAACTCATGCTTATATAATTTATTAAGTATTACAAAGCGTTTCCCTCACAATGGTCCTATAAGATATGAGTAGCATATTATCATACTCATTTTACAGGTGATGATATTGAGCTGCTAAGACTTGCCCAAAGTCACAAAGCTGATAAATGTTACAACCAAGATTGAAATTTAGGTCTTTGGACTCTATAATTCTTTGTACTATACCACAGTGCTTTCTTATGAATGTTCTACAACACAAAACACTGGTTATTTCACACTGAACAGAAACATTTATGTACCAGAGGAATATACGAAGACATTCCTATTAGCAAACAGAGGAATTATGGTTACTTACCATCATTGGTAAGATCCCCCTGCCTGCTGGTGTCTTCCATTCCATCAATAAATTCATTGTTGGAATTGTCACTATAGACTGAATTAACTAAGCCCTCTCTGGCCAGATGTCTTCCCTGATGGAGTCCCTCAGCAAGTCTGGGTGTAAGATAGATGCTACTAGTATAATAAGGATAGTAGTGGCTCAATGAGTAGAGGATGCTGGGCCAGGAGTCAGGAAGCCCTGAGTTTAAATTTGGCCTCAACTCTCACTAGTTGTGTGACCCAATGCAAGATACTTAACCTCTGTCTACCTTGGTTTTCTCAACCGTAAAATGAGAATAATAATAGCACCTACCTCTCAGAGTTGTTGTGAGGACCAAATGAGATAATACTTGTAAAAAGCACTTAGCATGGTGCCTGGCAATATATAAATGCATCTTCCCTTCTCTCCCTTCCCTTCCCCAGTAATTGAGGTAGAAGCTTCCGCTTAAGAGAAGTGTAGGCAACAGGATGAATTCTCTCTGTTTTGTTCTAATTGGTTTTAACCTTGACACTGTGAATAGACTTGTATCATAGCAATTGTGTGTTTGCCTCACAACTTTTGAGACTTTTGTGGGAAGAAGAAATATTTGGTTGAGGTAGACCACCTCTGGAAATATAGCGTATAGGACAGAGAGTCTTGGAATTAGGCAAGTCTCATTAGTGACATTTTTGGCCATCCCTCACCACAGCAACAGAATCACTGGTTAAAGTAATTTCATTAGCTCAGTGGACCTGGTACATTACTCATATGTCAAAGTCTGATAGAAAAATCAGTGAAACATAAAACTTTTATCTATAGTTAAGTATAGATTGGAATTAAAACCACAGAATATGATGATGACATCACATTATTTTAAATGCAGCATTCCTCCTTTGATCTATATTCTAAAAACGCAAAGGCCCAGAAATCACAGATCTGTGTGGTTTACTTGCCTCAACGTTTGCTAAGGAGCAGTTATTCCTCATGGCTACTAGACAGAGGACTTTGGAAGTTTGTAACAATGTCTTCTCATTTGGATGATATTTGAGAGTTTGACAGATATGCCATTTATCTTAATAAAGCAAGATTTAAAACAAATTTAATAAGATGTTGTTGCTTAGTCATGTCTGACTCTTTGTGACCCCATATGGGGTTTTCTTAGCAAAGATACTAAAGTGGTTTGTCATTTCCTTCTCCAACTCATTTTAAAGATGAGAAAACTGAGGCAAACAGGGTAAGCTGAGGGTCACCCAGCTAATAAGTGTCTGAGGCCAGATTTGAAGTCAGGAAAAAGAGTCTTTCTGACACCAGACCCAACACTATCCACTGCACCATCTAGCTGCCCCAGGAACTTTATATGTGATACTCAAAATTTATTCATGAAATGCAGTCAGAAAAAGACCAAAATAAGAAAATGGCTTATGAAACTGATAGAAAGGCTTTTTTTCTAGTTAAATAAACTCTTTTGTTGTCAGTGACAACTAAGTTCCATTATCTCTGCATGAGTAAGGCAAGTTTGAAGAACAGATGTTCACAGAAATCTTTGAATAAACAATATCTTCCATAAACTTCCTTATGACACTGTTGTCTCCCCATGGTTCCTGTTTCTAGAGAACCAGGAGACATTCCTGGTCCACTCCTCTTGGCACAATGTATATGGATTTCCCCTTTCTTCCCTCAGGACTGAGTTCAGGGAAAGGAACCTGTCCTAAATTGGGTAATGTCCCAAATCCATTTCCTTTCTGTTATCTCTCACTTATGCTTCCCTGCTTCCATCACTAATTTGGGAGATTTCCTGTCCAGATCCAAGTTTGGTTCTAGATACTCCACCCATCTCTTAGTCCATACCAGGGGGTGGAATGAACTGGGACACTAGTGATGTCTTGTGCTCTTCTCAGAGAACATAATATCAATGCTAATAAAATAAACTTAAAAGTAATAATATTCTAGTCATGTTTCTTTCTTCTTTGGTTGTTACTCCCGTAAATTTTCCAGACCACCCCTCTACCTAACTATAACCCTTCCCTATCTATTAATGAGTACAGATTTTTTTTCTCTTCCATTATTTTATTTTTTCAACTACACATAAAAATTTTTAACATTTTTAAAAATTTTGAATTCCAAATTATCTCCCTTCCTCCTCTCCCCCCCTCCCTGAGGCAGCAAGTAATTTCATATAGGTTTTACATGTGTAGACATGCAAAACATATTTCCAAACCAACCATGTTGCAAAAGAAAACACAGACAAAAAAAAGTAAAAAAGGTGGAAAAACAGTATGTTTCTATCTGCATTCAGCCTCCATCAGTTCTTTCTCTGGAGGTGGATAATGTACTTCATCATGAGTCCTTTGGAATTGTCTTAGATCACCGCTCAGACTAGTTAAGTCAGTCACAGTTCTTCATCATACAACATAGCTGTTACTATGTACAGTGTTCTCCTGGTTTTACTCACTTCACTTTGCATCAGTTCATGTAAGTGCTTCCAGTTTTTTTTCCGAAAGTATCCTGCTTATAATTTCTTATAACACAATAATATTCCATTACAATCATATACCACAACTTGTTCAACCATTCCCCTATTAATGGGCATCCACTCAATTTCTAATTCTTTGCCACCACAAAAAGAGCTACTATAAATATGTTGTATAAATATGTAAATATGTTAATATGTTTCCTGCACCCCCTTTTTTAATCTCTTTGGTATACAGGCTTAGTAGTTTCTGGATCAAAAGGTATACATAATTTTATAGCCTTTTGGGCATAGTTCCAAATTGCTCTCCAGGATGGTTGGACCAGTTCACAATTCTACCAACAGGGCATTAGTGTCTTGATTTTTTCACATCCCCTCCAATATTTGTCATTTTCTTGTCATTAGTCAGTTTGATGGATTTGAGGTGGTATCTCAGAGATGTTTTATTTTGCATTTCTCTAATCAAATGATTTACAGCATTTTTTCATATGACTATAGATAGCTTTGATTTCTTTCTCTGAAAATTTCCTGTTCGTATACTTTGACCATTTGTCAATTGAAGAATGGCTTGTAGTCTTAGAAATTTGATGCAGTCTTCTATATATTTCAGAAATGAGGTTTTTAACAGAGAAACTTGCTGTAAAAACTTTTCCCAGTTTTCATCTTTCCTTCTAATCTTGACTGCATTGGTTTTGCTTGTGAAAATCTTTTTAATTTAATGTAATCAAAATTATCCATTTTACATCCTGTAGTGCTTTTTATCTTGTTTAATGATAAATTCTTCCCTTATCTAAAGATCTGACAGGTAAACTATTCTATACTCCCCTAATTTACTGAGTACAGATTTTCAAACCCAGACAGAATATCTGGGTTTGAGTCCTGACTCTCTTACTTACTAGTTATATTTACTTGACTAAGTGTCAACCTCAGTTTCCACATCTATAAAATGAGGATTAAAATACCTGTACTTCTTCCACAGGGATATTGTTGAGAAAGTGCCTTGTAAAGTACTATGTAGATTTTATCTATCATTGCTTATCACTTGCTTTCCTTAACTGATCTATACTTTCAAAAATATAGAATGGTCTTAGAGATCCTTTCAACTCAAGTTGCAAGTGAACTCACTGAAAACATAGCTGGTTTCTTACTTTCTTTTTACTGACTGTCATCTAATCAAAAGACTATTTGATGACAACTAATAATCAAAGAAACACAAAATACAAACAACTGACAAAAATAATTAAAAGCAATGAAACTCAACCCCTCCACATAGAGATATGGAAGAATAGATACACCAATTTATTGTTAGTGGATTTGCAGACTTTGAGAAGTTCTCTGGAAAGCAACAGGATAGTATATATTAAAAATTACAAAAATAATCATACTCTTTTATCCCATAGTCCACTTGTTGGGAATATACCCTAAAAGTGTTATCACAAGCAAACAAAGCTACCTGTTCAAAGATTTATATAATAACATTATATGCCATATATAATGCAAAAAACTGGAAATGACCTAATTGTCCAGGCATAAAGGAATATTTAAATGAATTGTGATACATGAATGTGATAGAATGTTGTATCACAATTGAGACTGGCAAACAAAGAATAAAAAGAAATATGGACATATCTTTATAAAATATGTGTTGCTGTTGTTCAGTCATTTCAGTCATTGCCAGGCCTAGAGGCCTGTGTGGGCTACCCGAGTCTTTCTTACCTCACCTCCCGAGGTCTTCGGCTGGCCACGCCAGATGCGCATATGAGAGAAAGGACGTTCCAGAGTCGAACAAGGGTTGAGCTTTATTACAGGGTCTAGTTACAAGTGCAGGGGGTTCTTCCTTAGGAGGAAAAGGGGGAGATTTCCTAAGGAGGCTAGGATCTTAAGGGCTTGGAAATAGAAGTACAAGCGGGGAGAGAGGGGGAGGGGAGAGAGGAAAGAAGAGGAGCGGAGCCTACTGTCCTCTTGGCTCCACACGTGCTAAGAGAGCTTTCAGGCTTCCTCAATCCTACTTAACCTTCAGCCACACAGTTTGCATCTCAATACCGTGCTGTTAGGTAACTAGGTGTGCTCCAATCCGGGACAATCTCGAGGGCAGGGAGACTCCACCCATCACGTATCTCCCGGGGAGAGGCGGAAATACCCGAGCTAGCCGAGCTAGCTCAGTCTGACCTTCTCGAATCCCCACTGTTCATGGAGGGCCTCGTAAGACTCTAAGATTTAGAAGTCCCACTTTTACCCGCCCGAGACTGTCCACACGGAATTGAGCTTCCAATCCCAACAAGTCATGTCTGACTCTTCATGATCCCATTTGGGTTTTCTTGGCAAAGATACTGGAATGGTTTTCCATTTCCTTCTCCAGTTCATTTACAGATGAGTAAACTGAGGAAAACAGGGTTAAGTGACTTGGTGCGGATCACACAGCTAGTCACTGAGACCAGATTCAAATTCAGGAAGATGAATCTTCCTGATTCAAGGCCCAGCACTCTATCCACTGTGCCACCTAGCTGCCCCCTTATAAAATATTGCCTACTGAGAAAAATAGAAATAGAAAATATAGTACATACTAACTACAACCACATAAGAGAAAAAATGAAGGATAATGAATGGACAAAGAATCCAGATGGGGACCTGAAGGGAGAAAATGAAAAACTGTTATTATATCTTATTCACTGAAATTAATTCATTCAATTATAAAGAGTTAATACACAAGCTTAGTTGGCTATATTTACTTTCATGCATTTTGATCAGGCATCACATGTAGCTCTATCAAAGAAAAATTCCATTCTACTTAGCAAGAAAATGAGAGGTCTCACTGGCCCTCCAAGGCTTCCATTAGGTACCCTATTGGTCTTTTTCCTAATGGGATCAGAAAGCTGTAAATCCAGTGAGCCATACAAATATTTCTAACCATCACTGACACATGAACAGGACTACATTTGGAGAACAAAAACCAATGATGCTAGGAGAGGAATTTTAACTTTTGGGGGCCTCAGTTTCTTCATCTGTAAAGTGAATGGGCTGGATTAAATTATCTCCAAAATCATTTTCCTACCTAAATCCTATGATGCAGATCTATCTTCTCTAAAGTCCCTTCTACCTCTAATATTTCATGACTACAGTTTCTTTTATTCATCTATAATACTTCTATCAGCTGAGAGTGTGGATATGTACAGCACCCTCTCTAGGGCCACTTCTCCAACTCTAACTTGCACAGGTGGACCAGGTCTCCAGAAAAGAGGTGAATACTATATCCCAAAGATTTCCAGGAGTTACCCTTAGGGGCTACAACTTTTAGTAATGTTGCTTATGAGTTCCCACCACTGTACTTCTATTGATTATCCTCAAAAAACTTTTAGAAAATGTATTTAATAAGGTGATATACAAATACAAAATAAGAAAAGAAAAAAAATTGACATGTGCCCAGTAGACCATAAGAAGGATTCAATATTTAAAAAAAAATTCCATTTCAAGAAAACCTATATAACAATTCTACTTCTGCCCCTTTATTTTATCCTTGTGTGTATCTCTCATTTTTACAATGTTTTCTGAAAGCAACATATTGTTGATTTCAAATTTTGTATCTGCTATCTGTTTCTGTTTTATGGGTAAATCCATTCTGTTCATGTTCTAAGCTACAGTTACTTGTGTATTTTTATCCTTCCTATTTTTCCTTACTATGCTCCTCACCCTATTGGGGCAGTTAGGTGGTGCAGTGGATAGAGCACCAGTGCAGGAGTCAGGAGGGCCTGAGTTCAAATCTCACCTCAGACACTTGACACTCACTAGCTGGGTGACCTTGGTCAAGTCACTTAACCCCAATTGCCTCATTCTGGGTCATCTCCAGTCATCCTGATGAATATCTGGTCACCAGATTCAGATGGCTCTGGAAGAGAAGTGAGGCTGGTGACCTGCACAGCCCTCCCTCACTCAAAACAAAGTCAAGTGCAAGTCATGTCATTATTTCTCTGATGACATGGTCTTCTTTGGCAACGAAGGATGAACACACACACATACTAAGAATAGTAGGTATAAATATTCCCCCAAAACTGAGGGGACATGCTTCATTTCCTCTTATCCCTACAGACACACAAGATCCCTGGTGAGAGTGTCCTCAAACTTAAAGTACAAAGGTACTCATGTGGCAAAGGGGTACCTCATAGGTCCTGGTTACTTAAAGTCCTTTCCTCTGTTTATAAAGTTCAGTGCCTTGATATGTCCATTTCAAGTTTGTTGCTCAGTTACCTCCTATATAAAATTCAGCTTCATAAGTAAATGATGAGAGTGGAATGAATGGGCAACAGTTTTCTGAAAAAAGATCTAGTGACCTTTTTATATATAGGAGATTTATCTATTAGGAGATTGTGAGCTCAATATTTGTCAACAATGTGATATGGCATCTAGAAAATTAATGGGATCTTAAACTAAACAACAGAAGCATGATATCCAGAACTGGGGAGGTGATGGTGTTCATCTATGCTATGATCCGGTCTGAAGTATAGTTTTCATTTGGGGGCATCACATTTTAGGAAGGACATTGATGAAGAATATCCAGAATAGGATGACTATAATAGTGAAGGACCTCAAGTTCATGCCATATGAGAATCAGAGCAACTGGAATATTTTGTCTGAAGAACAGAACACAGGGACATAACAGCCATCTTTGAATATCTGAATGGCAATCATAGTGAAAAAAGTTTACATTCATTTTTTTTAGGCACCAGAGAGAAGAGCTAGTAGCAATGAGTGGAAGCTATGGAAAGGTAAATTTAGGCTTGACAAATGGTCATAGGATCTAGAGTTAGAAGATACTTTAAAGGTCAGCTAGTTCATTAAATCAATTCCTTCATTTAATAGACAAGGAAACTGAGAATGGGAGAGATTGTTAAGTGTCTTGCCCAAGGTCACATACTTAGGAAGTGGAAGGGCTGGAATGTGAACCTAGTCCCCTGACTTCCAAATTCAACATTCTTTGAATTGCACAAAACAATCAGACAGACAAAAAAAAAAAAAGACTCTTTGTTACAATTACAGTTATCCAAAGTATAACAGAATGCCATAGGAGATGCCATAGGTTCCCTGAACATTCTAGTTCTTCAAGTAAATGCTGCTTTACCAATTGTCAGATATGTTGGAGAGGGGAATTTTTTTCAGGTGTGGGCATGATTACATGGTTTCTGAGGTTCTTCTATCTCTAAGATTTTGTGATTGGGTGAAGATTGCCCTCTCCCTTTATATCACCTATCCTTTAGCAGAACTTTTATTCTCATCATTGTTTAGTCAAGGGCTTCTTAAACTTTTTCCACTCTTGCCCCCTGTTCACCTTGTGGCAGGGTTCCTTAGTGTTGCCTGGTCTGAGGGAATACAAAGTCCAAAGTGTGCGAGCATTGTGTTCAGAACCAAGGCAACAGTGGAATTGGCAGATGCAACGTTGGCAAGTGCTATCAGAAACACCTTGGATTCATTATGAATTTGATTTTTAATTAATCTTTGGTCCTTGCATGTTCAGAAAACTTTTACTATGGCTAAATTTTCCACAAACCCATATGGGGTCAAACCCACAGTTTAAAAAGTGCTAGTTTAGTTGACCTTTTCTGGAGTTTTCTCCAGCATCGTATCTTTTTTTAAAAGTTTAGGAAAAATTATACCTGATGATCCGTGAGTAGAGACCATATAGTTTCATATGAGAATAAGTAATGCTTTCTATTTGGGCACAAAACTTGACTGTGGAATCATAGATTTAGAGTTGGAAGGGACCTAAAAGACTCTTGAGCCCAATGCCTTCATTCTGTGATGAGGAAACTAAAACTGAGAGAGCTACATGACTTATCCATTGATACATCCAGCAAGTATCTGAGACAAGACTAGAACTCAGGGTCTCCTGACTCTAAGCCTCACATTCAGGCAACTGTTGCTTAGCTGAAAAATTGAAAGCATTGCTTACTCTCGAACCCTTCCCAGTATATTCCAATATTTTATTGTCCTTGTCAAATATAACACCACTGAGATATCTATGTTGCATGACAACTGACAGCTCAGAGCCCACCATCTTTTCCATTTTCCGATGCATTTGGGGTCTTAACTCAATCAAATATTATATCAATAAACATTTATGAAGTATCTACTATATGTCAGGCTCTATGCTAGGTTCTAGAGCTATAAAGATAAGAATGAAACAGTCCCTGCCTTCAGGGAGATTACATTCTACTGAATACACACATGCTATACATATGTATGCTTTTTATATATGTACATACATATGTAAATACAATCTAATTGGAATAGGGAAGGTGGCAGTAGCAACTGGAGAAACAGGAAGCAATCGCACGCAGGAGATTGGTTTTGATCTAAGCTTTGAAAAGAGTTAGAGATTCTAAGAGTCTATTCTGGACTGAACCTGACTCAGTCTGTCCCCTAGTAACTTAGGCCAAAGATATGAACCAAATGAGACCTTCAATAGTTAGTAAAAGTGGATTAATTTAGCCATACTGTGTTAAAATGGTATCTTGTTCTGGTCTCCCTGACCACTCCACTTTCTTTTCAGTGTAATAAATTTATAAGTAGCCAGTATAAAATACTAATAGCAGGAAATAAGATTTCAAAGGAAAACCTAGAAGTCACATACAAACTATCCCAAAGATCAAAGGAGCATCATTTACAAATTATGTCCTAGACAGTATTAACTGAAAATCAAACCCTGGTAATATGCACTGAATCAAGAGAAACCATGTAGACTTTGCTGACGGGGCCTTTTGTTTCTATGATATGTAAATCTCAGACAAGTTCCAGGTATCAGTAGTAAGACCAGCAGAACACCAAGTGGTGCTGATGACCAAGATAAGGTGGGTATGTTAGCTTTCAAGTTTTACCAACTCTGAGATGATGTGGATATGTTAGTGAACAAACCCCAAGGTGGCACAGATAAGGGTTGGTCTGTTCCCCCCAAAAACTTTATAAAAATGAAATCTCCAACTCCTGTCACTGACCCTCCCCCTCCCCTCCTCAGCCTGTGCTAACCCTCTTCCATCTCCATTGGGTCCATGCTACCAAGTGTGCCCAACTCTAATCCATCATTATGTAAGTGAATGGTACTATGCTCCCTTCCCCTCCTCTGTCTTCCTTCACCACCCACCCCCATGCTGTCTGCCTCTGACCCCCTTTCACTGCTTGTTACTGTACTTTCTGTGTCTATTCATCCCTACATCCTCTGGGCCTTATTAAAATGTGATTGTAGCTTCACTTCCTGCTGCCATCCTGGTCTTCTCCTGTGAGCATCCAAAGAACCAGGCATGCCTGCTCCATTTCGTGATTTCATAAATTAATTACCAATTCAACAAAGCATAGAAAGGACACTCAACAAAGATGTAGGTGGGCCTTAGGTGAATAGGAAGTCACTGAGTCATTAGGAAGTTGAGTCAACTAGTACGTGACTTGAGCCTTAGTAACCTGGGACAATCAAGCCTTCGGAAGAGCTTTCTTGGCTTTTAAGGAAAAAATTAACCAAATCTGGGGTTTAGGGGAAGGCTGGCCTATCACAGAGACAGATGTGAAAAGGGGGCATACTGCAGTCATTTCCTTTGTAAACACAAATCAGTAACCCTGAATCTTCCTTTACAACAAATCTTCCTTTACATCAGAACCCAGTCTTGCTTCATTCTGTAAGCAGAGCGAAGATTATTCCCAAATATTTCATGACAGTGACAGGAGTCTTCTTCCACTTACACAGTCTGATAAAAGCTCCTGCATTTTCTTCCTATCTGCTTAGCATTTCCGCTGTCCAGGAGAGATTAGCATCTATCATTTGCTATCCACTGTGAGCTCCTGCTTCCTGCTCATTTCTAAGACTGTCTTTTAAAAATAAGACCATAAAGCCAGAACCGGCAGTCAGAACAATCCCCAGCATTCTCAGTCCTCAAGTTGCCAATGGGATGCACACACACACACACACACACACACACACACACACAGCCCATATCCCCCTCACATAGCTGTTTCCTACAGCATTTCATAGCCATGTTAGGAAATGAGGAAATGATGAAAATCAGATGAAGGTGCTGAGGATGCTTAGTCTTAAGAAAAGATAACTGTCTTTAGGTATTTGAAGGGTTATCATGTGCTGGACAACCACATGAATTGACCTGTTCTGCTTGACTCTGAGAAGTAGGACCAGAAGCAATGAGTGGAAGATGCACGTAGACAGATTCAGACTTTATAGCAAGAAAAACTTCTTAACACTTACAGCTTTCCAGAAGTGAAAACAGGCTGGAAGTGGTGGGCTGCCTTCTTTGGAGGCTTTCAATCAGAGGCTAGGTAAACCCTTGTCAAGAGTGTTGTAGAAGGAAGGCTTTCGTTGAGAATAAGCTGGACTATAAGTATACTGAGCTTCCTTCCAGCTCTGAAACTTTCTTATCCCATGATTCTTCAAAACTGATGTATCTGGTCCACTTAGTGAAGCATCTCTCTCTTTGGAGCAGATTTACCTAAGCCAGGTCTTATAGCAAGGATTCAGGTATCAAATGAAAGGTGGAAGTGTTTTCCTCAATCTTTGTGTAGGAGGATACAGAGCTTACAAATTCTCAAGGGTGAGAAGCATAACCCAGCAGTGTCTATACGGGATGAACTTCTGCTGGTTTCTACACAGTCAACCTACACTTTTGGGGTTCAAGAATAGGGGAGGGGATATGAAGAGAAAGAATTCTACTTTCTTGGCCAAAGTGGGTACATTGCTAGACCTTCTGAACAGAAAAAAAAAGTCAAGTTTTCCAATAGGTTGGTCAATCAATAAGCACTATTCACCTCTGTGCCAGGCATGTGCTAAGTTCTGGGGACACAAAGAACGGTATAAATCCCTTTCGTCCAAGAGTTCAGAATGTAATGGAGGAGACAACTTGCACATAAATATGTACAAATAGGTCCTCTTTTTTCATTTATTCATTATTTTTTCAGCTTTTCTTCATTTCCTCTCCATCCAATTTTCTAATATCCCTTTGTTTACAAAAGTCAGAACTGTTAAAGTTTCTCAGTAAGTGTCATTCTGAGCCTGAGTTAGGGTCATGATTGGAGGATGACCTCTGGAAAGGAACAGGACAGATAAAGTTCTTTTTTGTAATTCATGGTTTCCATACTTGACAAAAGCTCATATTTGTAGCTCATAGTTTCTATGCTTGCCTTTAAATATGGTACTAATGTTTTGAGCAGATCCTTGAATGAAAAGTGAATGGGACCAGCAAAAATGTCTTTTTCTCAACTCTAGTAATTCAGTGTCTGCATGCTCTTACCTATGATAAAGGTTAAAATAACAACCACAACAATTAATCTTGACATTCTTCCAACTTCAAGACGCCTTCGCCTTGCTGTAGAGTAACCAATAACAAGCCTTTCATTCATGGGTCCCTTTGAAGGTACTTATTATTTTCTTAGGATTAATTAGACTGGTTTGCAACAACAGTTTGTCAGTTCCTGGTATTGTTTTCATGTTTTACTTCACTTTCCTTTGCTTTTTGGTGCAACTGATCCTATTTCATTTGGGATTTGAATGATCCTTGAAACACTAGATGTTCCCACCTCAACAGCTGCTGCTCTATTTCTCAGACTCTTCCATATTTTCTCAGAATAATATAAATTTTGTAAAACCACAGAATTAAGAACCCAACAAAGAAGACCAATGAAATCAGTGTGTTGTGGAATGAAATTAAGCATTCAATTGACAGAACAATAACGAAAGGTGGAGAAACCCATTTTCTTCTGATTAAGATCAGAGGTTCTGAAGCAGCCTGCTATCAGTAGAAACCCATGCACACATGACATGAAGCCATGTCAAATTACCGTTTGTCCCAAATAATTCGTCATGCTACTAAGAATTAGATCATGCCAAAATCATATCATAGCAAAGATTGATGTTCATTCTGTCAATAAATATTGATTAAATGCCTAATACTTTCAGTGATAAACACAGTGCCTTGCATGATAAATTTTTGATAAGTAGTTATGGGTTCCAGTTCCAGCCTTGCCACCTACTAATTGGCAACCTTGACTTCAAGTAAATCACCACCCACTTTTGGTCCTCAATCTTCTCATCTGCAAAATGAAGCAGTTATCATAACTCATAAATGAAAGGTCTACAGTTGGAATGTACCTCAGAGGGCATCCATTTTAATCCCTTCACTTTTTCAAATAAAGCAGAAAGTATGTTCCTCACATAGGACACTCCCAACTCCAGGGACTGGTTGTCCTCCATGCCTAGAAGCTTTTTCCTCCTCATCTGAATCTCCTGGCTTCCCTGACTTGAAGTTTCAGTTAAAATTCTACCTTTTAGAGGAAGCCTTTCCCAATTCTTTTTAATTCTAGTGTCTTCTTTCATTTGATTATCTCTAATTTATCCTGTAAAGGATCTAACTACATATCAATAAGTATAGATGTATAAATATATTTATAAAGGCTTATATAAATATATTTCTATTTATGTAACTATACTTGTAAATATAAATATAGATAGATATGATATGTTATATCATGTTTGTATGTAGTTGATTAATTACATGTTGTCTCCCCCATTAGACTATGAGCTCCTTGGTAACAAGGAATGTCTTTACCTTTCTTTCTATCCCCACCACTTAACACAATGCCTGGCACATAGTAAGCATTTAATAAATGTTTATTGACTGACTAAAGAATCTGTACAAGGTAATTCTCCTTAAACAGTAACTCAACCTGAAGAAGAAACAAAAAGCAACATGTGTCAGGCAAGTCAAACTACCTTCCATCTTTCACCATGTCCTCCTCTTAGACTTCTATGGGGAGAACCCAGGATCCTGGCACTGTACTAAGGCTAGGAATAAAAATACAAGCAAAAAGAAAGACAGACCCTATCCTTAAGGAGTTTACAACCTAATGGGATACAAAAGAGAGCTAGAAAGAAGGAGGGGAGTAGAGGGGACAAAGTACTTGTTTGGAGACTGGGGTCAGAAGCACAGTTGGGAGAGGAATGAGGCATGGCAACCTTCTCAGGTCCCTAAAGTGGAAGCCGTGGAGGAAACTCACTAATTAGAGAGGAGGCTGGAACGGTAGAGGGATGTTCCAAAGTGAGAAAGCCCCAGGAGCTGAGGGAAATTGCAGAGTAAAAAGGAAGCTGAGTCATGGTGTCAAAATCCATAGTCAAAAGCACAGCTAGGAAAGGGAATGAGGTGTGACCAGCCTGGACTCTTTCATCCCCAAAATGGAGACCCCAGAAGGAATTCACCAATGGAAGAAGGGAGCTGGCATGGCAGAGGGATGTTCCACTAATATACCAAAAGCACAGAAATGGGTCTGTATATCAACAAAAAGAGTGTGGTGTCATGAAACAAGAACCGAACTTGGCAGCAAAAGACATGGATTTGAATTCCTTGTATTGAATTACTCATAAGCCTCTATAACCAAAGGCAAATCATTTAACCTCTTTAACCACACTTCTCTCATTTATAAAATGGGAGAATGATTATCATTGTACTACCCACCTCAGAGCACTACATAAATATGAGCAATAATTATTCACATTCACTCTGTACTTAGAATATAGAAACATTCAAGCTACTTGGAGCCATTTTGTAAATTGGCAGTTTGCATCTGGGGAAGATCTCAAGACAAATGAACAGGCCATGTACCAATGAAATATTATTTCTAAAGAAAAATAGTTACCTCATAGTTCTTAATCTAGGGTCCATGAACTTTAAAAAGATTTTTTGATAACTATTTCTATGTAATTGGTTTCCTTTTTTCTCCTATATTATATTTTATGCATTTAAAAATATTGTTGTCTATGATGCAAAAATTGGGAAGCCCTGCTTTAGCTACATGTATGCCCATAAGGTTTTGGAAAACAGCTTCCTATATCTTGAAAGAAGTGGTCAAAATTATTTTGTAATTATCTAAGTTATTGAGTGCTTATTCAATACACCAATACTGGCAAAGTGATCAAAGTTTTTATTGATATATTGATATTTCCAGTTTCTTATATCACTACAGAATTCCACGTCTCCCTCCTTCTCCCCCTCCCAAGGAGACGTCCCATATGGCTGTGTTTTGTTTTGTTTTGTTTTTAGAGGAAAAACAAAAGTCAGCACAACTGATCAATACATTGAAAAAGTCCCTAAATATGTGCAATGTGTAACACCTACGGACTTCCCATCTCCACCAGTGGGTAGGTTGGGGGTATCTTCTCATCTCTATTCGAGACCTGCTTGATCTTTACAAATCTGCTACAATTATCTTTGAATTTTTGGCATGTGATTGTTCATTCCATTTACATTGTTGTGGTTATTGTGTATATTGTTTGCTTGGCTTTGCTTACCTCACTCTTCATCAGTTCATATAGATCTTTCCTTGCTTCTATGCATTCCTCACACACATCATTTCTTACAACTCAGTAATATTCTATTACATTCATGTACCACATTTTGTCTAGTCATTCCCCAACTGGTGGGCATCTTCTTTATTTTCAGTTCTTTGATATCACAAAAAGTAATGCTTTAAATATTTTGGAGTATATGGAGAATTTTTTTCTTATCAATGACTTCCAAATAATGGAGTCTCTGGTTGAAAGAGTATGGGCATTTTAATCACTTTATTTGCATACTTTCAAATTATTTTCCCAAATAGTGGCTTCATTTCACAACTCCACCAAAAATGTATTAGCATGTCTCTTTCCATAGCTTTTATGCTTACGTATAAATGTATATATACATATATAGTTTATATCAGAAACAACTACAGAACACTATCATATGTAATTACCATCTCCCTCTGTAAAATCAGGCACAGAAATATGAAGTCATTGCTTCTAGGTCATACAGGAAATACGACTCTCTTCCTTACACTCAAAGCTCATGCACAGGTTGTCCACTAGCTCATGCCTTCTTTGGCCATTACAACTCATGAAACTATTAGTTCTAATAAGCTTTTTCTAGAATAGCCTGGGAGACAAATTAGCATGTACAATATTATGTCTGTGGGGAAATTAGGGTCCCAAAACACTAAAGTTTTGAAATAGTCCATGTTTAACTTGATTCTCTGCAGGAGTAAACAAGAATGGGGAAAAAAGTGGGTGGAGAGGGGGCAATCCTCAATTAGGCTACAAGATATGAATGATTTTAGGATCTAGCAAATAGTCTTCCTGGTTTTGGATTGCACTTTAATGATTTTTATCCAGTGAGTCTTAGAATTTGCCTTATTACTGACTCATATCTGGGAAAAATAGCATGCTATAATTCAGGGAAAGGGATAGTCAGGTCAGGTTCAGTAGCAACCACAGAGACACCTCCCTTAGGAATTGGCAATTGCTACTATGTTGTTAGCAGAGACTTGTTCTCATTATGAAGTAGGGTCACAATGGTCAGCAGCTCCACTTGATAGCCCCAACTCTCTTATACTAGGGGACATAGAAACCATGAGAAATATTAAAGTGAAGTGTCTAGAACATATTATATATGCTTTCCTGTTGGAGAAATTCTGTCCTGTAGTGTAAAGTAGAAATCACCTGCCCTAGAGTCAGGACTCGTGAGACTTGTTGTTCAGTCCTTTCAGTTATGTCTGCTCTTCATGGTTTTCTTGGCAGAGAAACTGAAGTGGTTTGCCATTTCCTTCTCCAGCTCATTTTATATGTGAGAAAACTGAGGCAAACAATGTTAAGTGACTTGCCCAGCTGGTAAATGTCTGAGGTCAGATTTGAACTCAAGAAGATGAATCTCCCTGATTCCAAGTCCAGTGCTCTATCTACTGAGCCACCTCGCTGCATATGGGCAAGTCACTCAAACTTTCTGACCTCTAGTTTCTTCATTTGTAGCATGAGAGTAATAACACTGGCACAATAGACCTCACAGGGTTGTTGGGAGAAAAGTGTTACGAAAACCTTAAGAGAGATGAGAATTCAAGCTGCCTTACTTGCTTGTGGAAAAGGTTAAAGGGTTCAAAGAATGCCTTTCTATGCTCAGTCTCACTACAGAAGATGAAGAATTCCTAGACAGGAGAGCAGCAACCATTCAAGCAGCAAGCCAGGAAATAAAAGAAGCTGCTAGGTGATGCCATCTGTCACAGAGCACCAGGCTTGGAATTGAGAAGATCTGAGTTCAAATTCAGCCTCAGACACGTATTAGTTGTGTGATCCTGGGCAAGTCATTGATCCTCTGCTTGAGTTTCCACAACTGGAAAAAAGGGGATGATAGTAATAATACCTGCCTTGAAACTTGCTGTGAGGATCAGATGAGAGAATATCTGTAAAACATTTAACACAGATGCTTGCATATAGTAAGTGCATAATTAATGTTTCCCTCTAGGGAAACCATGAGAGTGTAGAACAGGAAGGAAATTTAGAGATCATGTAGTCTAATGCATCCTTTTTAAAAATGAAGAAACTGAGGCCTGGGCATAGCCAGTGATTCACTTTGAGTCTTACTGACAGTCATTTTTCCACCTCGTCTCAGGAAGTGACTCATTACAGGGAAAATCTCACCCTGCAAGATGCCGTCAGTCTTGATACTCTACCTCCTGACCACCCCCTTCCCCTACTGTTGAAAGTAGGTCCATGAACTCCAAAATCTCCATTTATGGAGAAAGCTCAGCTGGGAACATTTCGTTTCTCACTGCTCTCTTTTGGGACGTGTCTGGCTTCTCGACCATGCCTAGGTCACTTTCTCCTTCTCTTCACTCTCCAGTTTCCTTTTATGTGTAGTCTTCCCCCCTAGATTGTAAGGTCCTTGAGGGTAGGGACTCTCTTTTTTCATAATCATATCCCCAGTGCTTAGAACAGTCCTTGGCACATAGCAGGCACTTAACAAATATTTGTTGATTATCAACTTGTAAGTAATGGCATTAAACTAAAACCAGGGGTATGCTGGGATTAGCTCAGGCCAGATCCTGAGAGCTAACATCAAATTTTCAGCTTAAGCAGTTGCATCTGGGAAATTGGCTAATTGATTACTTGATTGTCTAGACTTAAGAGCATGATGGATAAAATGCTAATTCAGATTCAACTTAAAAGTGTGCCATGTGTGCCTTGTTTTTCCCCCTGGAGATCCAGTTATTAAACATTTACCAGCATACTATAGACTAGAACCCAGGTCTATGGCACCTAGCACAATTTTCATTCCACTACAATGATAATAATAATATCAACAGCAGTTTACTTTTTTAAAAAATCAAATTTATTTATTTATTTTTAGTTTTCAACATTCACTTTTTCAAGATTTTGAGTTCCAAAATATTTTTCTCCCTCTCTCCCTTCCTTCTCACGTCCCCAAGAAGGTATGCAATCTGATATAGGATAGATAGATAGATAGATAGATAGATAGATAGATAGATAGATAGATAGATAGACAGATAGATAGATACAATCATATTAAACATATTTCCACATTAGTCATGTTGTGAAAGTAGAATCAGGATAAAAGGGAAAAAACTATGAGAAAGAAAAAAAAGAGAAAATAGTATGCTTTGATCTGTATCCAGACTCCAGAGTTTTCTCTAGATATGGGTAACATTTTCCATCAGGAGTCCTTTGAATTGTCTTATCGCATTGCTGAGAAGAGCTAAGACTGTCACAGTTGGTCATACCACAATGTTGCAATAATAGCCGTTTACAAAGTGACTTAAGATTTTCACAACCTTTTCTCTATAAGAAACAAGTGAGGAAGTAGTGCAAGGCAAGACCACTACCATTAGTATCAGAACCGCTGGGTTGAAAGCCTGCAACTCTTACTTTGCACCCATATGACTTTTACCTTTCCGGGTTAGAGTTTCCTCATCTATCAAATGACAGGGGGTAGGACTCCAACTCTAAGGTCTCTTCTGGCTCTGAATCTATGACTCTGTGAACTCAGATTTGGGGAAGAATTAAACTTTTTCAGGGTTATGTAGCTGGTAAATAGACTAGTCAGAAATTAAACTAAAGTCTGCCTTCTAATTCTAAGACCCATGCAGTCTTTTCTATATACCATTTTATCTTTTCATGAGACAATGCTCCCAGAGCTCTGAGAAGGGAATTTTTAAAAATCAAACTTAAAGGGATCAGGGGAGGCCCCAAGGAAAAGGTGGTATTAGAGCTGGGCATTGAAGGACAAGAAGAATTTCTGCAGGCACTGGTTAGAGGCTAGGGTCCTCTAGACCTCCAGGTGGGAAAGCACACAGTACTTGAGAGGGAAGGAGACTTCCCACTGAGAGAAATGATTATTTCTCTCTTGTATTTAATAACTAATTATTTAGTTAAGATAAAAGTTTTTCTCCTTTTTTACTTCCTCACCCAGAAATCAACCAGTGTGGAAAATCTTGGGCAAAGATTGTGGATTCCTGCTCATTTTGTTTACTCAGAAAGGTCCGGAAAAATGTGGGTCTTCCCTTATGTCAGACAGGTGATACGAAAATGATAAGTCTCTTTGACCAAGACTTGAGTGATCCAAGTCATGTATTCCCAAGACCTTCACTGGAACATAGCCCAATCCCTCATTATAATGTTCATTCTCTTATTAATTGTTAACCAATCAGAGTTAATTGTCACCCTCAGGAATACCCATTCTTCCAAGAATACCATCATGAAGGATCTTTGACATTTGAGAATGCCCTAACCTCTTTTTATTAATAAATATGCCAGCCTTATTAACAAAATGATTAAATTACCTAGAAACTATGTCTCTTGAACTTTTAAAATGTCATATCACCCAGGATATTGTGAGTATTGTAAATAAATTGTGTAAGAGATGACAAACAGGCCAGTCTGACTAGAGCACAACATCAGTGTAGGGAAATGTTGTGAGAGAGAACGCTTGAGTCAAAGCGCTATCACTCTGCCCCCAGTTAAATCATAAATTTCTTGAGGGCAGGGGCAATAGAACCTCTGTCATTTGTACCCTGTCTGGTTGGCACAGTGCTGAAACATAGTAGGCACTCTATTTGATTCT
The DNA here is from genome assembly GCF_028372415.1 of Notamacropus eugenii. Classification (NCBI taxonomy): domain Eukaryota; kingdom Metazoa; phylum Chordata; class Mammalia; order Diprotodontia; family Macropodidae; genus Notamacropus; species Notamacropus eugenii. The sequence continues at coordinate 148,886,950 of NC_092875.1, read as the reverse complement.
AAAAATATGTCTTTTTAATGTGGCCTGTTTTACTTGGATTACCTTTCAGGCAGAGTAAGTGATAAGTGAAAGCTAGCTTGCTGCCTCCATTAATAATTTACCTGAGATAACAAAGCATTTAAAAATATATAGATCTCTTTTCTCTTCTTCCCTCTGCTTTTCTTGAGGGAAAAACCATCATAAAAACATAGAAAAAAATGTGCCTCAGCCAGGACCTTGCTCTGCATAAATAATGTCTGGGGTCACTTTCTAGGTGCCTTCTTCCCCTTTTCTTGCTTTCTTTTGTGAACCCATTCCAGGGTGAGCCCAGGCTATGTGAGTGGCTGTAGTTCTCTGAGCCGGCATGCCACTCCTTCCTGGGGATTTTAATAACTAATACTTAGTGCTTAAAAGTTAGCAAACAGCTTTATATGCAGATATTATTATTCCCTTTACACAAATGAGAAAATAAGTCTCAAAGATGTGAAGTAGAGGCAACGTGGTAAGTGGAAAGAACACTGGCTCTAGAGTCAGAGGACCTGGGTTCCGATCCTGCTTCTAATGTTTACAGGCAGGGGAAACTTGGGAAAGTCATTGAACCTCCCTGGGTCTCAGTTTCCTCATCTGTAAAATAAGAGGATTAGACCGAATGACCTCAGAGTGTTTCCCTCCAGTTCTGCATCAGCAAGTAAGTGTAGAACCGTGGTCTTTCTGACCCCAAATCCAGCACTCTGTCTACATATAACACTGGTACAATACACTGCCACTTTTCAGGCCATAAAAATATCTCAGGATGTATGAGGTGGAGAATTGCTATAACTGTATGTGGGATAATAGGCAGGGTGACTGCCCTGCCCCCAATTCAGCCTCCATTTGGCATGTGCCGCATACACATTCCAGCTGTTCTCAGAGACCTGGAGGACCCAAGGTGATACATAAAGGCAATGTCCCTCCCTCTCCCCATACTTGTATAAATCTATAAATCCTATATTACACAGGGAATCAAGTATTCACTTTTTCAGTAGAAAACAACTAAACTACAACAAGGTGCACAGAACCATACCTAGCCAGAGTTCAAAAGATCATTTTTTCAGCCGAGGCACAGAGAGATGAAATTCATTGTCCAGGGTCGCACAGCTACTAAATGACAGAGCCAGGACCCAAACCCTGGCCCTCCCCTCTCTACTTAGCACTCTTTCCACTTTTCTTGCTGTGTCCTTCACCCCTACTCCCTACATAATTTCTTCATTCCTTCTCAAGGCTTCATCAGTTGAACTAAGGAACTCTCTCAAAGTCGTGATTTTGAAAACAAACCACTTATATTTATGGGGTATTTTAAAGGTCATAAAGTGCTTCCTTAACAACATCCCCCTGGCATGTGCAGGAGGAGTACTATTATCCATATTCACAGAAATATAGATACTCAGCCTAGAAACTGAGACCTAGAAAAGTGACCCTAAAAAATGACTTGATTAAGGTCACACAGCTGGAAAATGTCATAAGTGGGGCTCATATCTAGTGCTCTTTCTTCTGAACTATACTGACAAAGAAGCAAATACCAAGAAAACAAGCTGATGGTCCAGACTTATTTATCAATAATAATAGTTAGCATTTATATAGCTCTTTTAGGTTTACAAAGGACTATAAATGTATATGTATGCAAATATATATACACATATATTTGTTTGATTTTTAATGTAATCCTTACAACAAATCTGTGAAACAGATGCCATCATTATACCTATTTTACAGATGAGGAAACTGAAACTGAAAGAGTACCCAGGGTCATATACCTAACACTCTGAGGCTGGATTTTTCCTGAATCTGAGTTCAGTGTTCTATCCATTGCACCACCTACCTTCTAATTTAAAAAGGATTTTCCAATGAGATACTGAGACACCGGTCAAATTCCTAAAGCTTTATCTTTTGTACATAATCCTTTACAATGAGAATGGATGTTCAGAAAAATGGCCCTGAAAGCAGCCTCAGTTATCATGACAGGTTCTATTGTTTATACTCAGCATACTATACTTACTAAGGCAGGAATGGGAGGGATACATATGTGTTACTTAAATTTATATTTATTTTGGACTTAATAAGCACCAAATAAAATTAACATTTCCCAGTAAGAGACATACATTTATCCAGACATGGCTAATGTAGGAATTTGTTTTGCCTGACTATAGAAATGTTTGAGGGATTTACTTTTTAATATATTTAATCAATGGGAAGGGATAAGTAGAGTAAACAGATTTTTTTAAAGTTGTTATAGAAAAATTAAAATTATAAATTTTAAATGAGCATTTCCATGTATATAGTGGAACAGAAAAGAGGGTTGTACATGAAACTGCAAATTTCTGCTATGTACAACTTTCTTATCTTCTAAAACGTAAAGTAAGCTTAATTTGTAATTTTCATAGCTGTCCTGACTGTCTTTCTTGCCTTCCTTTTGTTCTTCTTTCTCTATCCTTCTTCCCCCATTTTAGGAAATTGAAGAAAAAGAGAAGAAAGGAAAGAAAGGGAGGAAAGAAGGACAAAAGGAAGGAAGGAGAGGGAAGAAAGAAAGAAATAAAAAAGAAAGGAAAGAAAGAAAGGAAAGAAGAAAGAAAGAAAAAAGAAAGGAAAGAAAGAAAGAAAAAAGAAAGGAAAGAAAGAAAGAAAGAAAGGAAGAAGAAAGAAAGGAAGGAAGAAAGGAAGAAAGAAAGAAATAAAGAAAGAAAGAAAGGAAGAGAGAAAGAAAAGAAGGAAGGAAGCTTAAGACCTTATAACAAATATTTAATCAAGCAAAACAAGTTCCTACTTTGGCTAAGTTTAAAGGTGTATGTCTTACTCCATATCTTCAGTCAATACATGTCTTGTGAGGGGTGGGTAGGATCCTTCATCCTTAGGTACTAATAATTTAGAAGGATTTTCAAAACAGGTTTTCTCAATGGCTTTTAGTTAAGAGGGGTGAGAGAGATTCCTTTTCCTTTTTTCTTCCTTCCTTCCTTTCTTTCCTCTTTCCTCTTTCTTTCTTTCTTTCTTAGCCTTAGCTCTGGAATCAGCCAACTCGGGTTCAGATCTTACCTCTTGACCCTTATTGCCTTATTGCCTTTGTGACCTTACCTCCCTACGTCTCAGTTTCCTCATCTGCGAAATAAAGGGTTTGGACCAACTGGCCCAAAAGATACTTTCTGGCCCCAGATCTAGGATCTTCACTGTTAATAGTTTTTGAGAGGGATATGTTCCTTCTCTATGTTAGTGCAGTACTGGTCCACATGGTCTATTAGCCTGTTCTTGGTTTTTGTTACACAGCACTTAAACTGAGGAGGAAGATGTGTGCTGTGGTATACACAGTCCCTATGATGCCATTGTATAATAAAGAATGACTGGAGCCAGGAGAGTTGGGGAAAAACTAGGTTATTACTCTCCACAAAGACAGCTTCCCTCAAACCTTACAGATATTAATAAAGTAGTCTGTAAATTCGTACCTTGAAATAATGAAAAAAGATTAGGGAAAACCACTTTTTCTTCATGCCTAGGATCTGCTTCTATTAACAGGTACTCAGGTCTGGCTCCATTTATCAAGCTCTTAGGCTAAAAGAGACTGTAAATTGTACATAATTTATACAAAGATAGAGTTCTTGAGAGGAAAAAAATGGCTAGTGCCAGCATAGAGCATTAAAGAAAAATACACACACATAAGAAATGTAATACTGGATGTCTCATTTTTTTAAAAAAAATCTCCCTTCTGTTTTATAGCTGTGTCCTGCCTCTCCCCTTGCCTGCCACAGAGTCAAAATGAGTTTGAAAGGGAATAGTTGATGTACTCTCTCAGTGTGTTTCCTTTAAAAAAATTTCCTTCCATTTTTTATAGATTAATAAGAGATGATAAATGAACCATTGGGATCCATGACTCCCTAGTAGGTCTCAAACTACTCCAAGCTGTGCCAGAACTTTAAAAGACGATCTATGGTCTGTGGAGAGGATTCTCACATCTTCTTACCCAGCAGCCCCTTTGCCCATATCACTACTCTCTTTTTGGACCTTGTTCAATTTTCAGTATCCTCTTTCTAATTACTCCACTTCCTTTGATCTTGCCCTTCTTTCCCCTCCTCCCTCTCACCCCAGGTAGAATTCTATTTCTAAGTTAGTGCCCAGGCTCTGGCCATCGCATATGTCTGGCAAAGGTAAGCTATGGTGGAGCAGCCAAATTGTCTTAGCCAGATCCCCATCCCTCTCTTCAGCACAAGAGTCAGGAAACAACATCTAGACCAGGGGTTCTTAACCTGGGGACCTTGAATGTATTAAACACACACACACACACACACACACACACACACACACACACACATATCACATTTTCATGATTATTACAGTATAATTGATTTCCTTTGTAATTTTCTGTGTTTTATTTTTATGCATTTAAAATTATTAATTAATTATAAATTATTCTGAGGAGTGGGCATTTGCCAGACTGCCAAAGGGGAACATTACATAAAAGGATTAAGAGCCTCTGATTCAGACCAGTAAAATGTTCACCAGCCCACAAAACTTTCACTGACCCTCTGCCTACCTTCCTCTGCTCCTCAATCCCCACGCCCTCTGAACAAGGCCTACGCCACTAATACTAAACCAGCAAAGTTCAAAGCACGGCTTTATGCATGAAGACTTTTCCTGTCTTCTTAACTGCTAATGCCCTCCTTCTAAAACTACCTGTCTTCAACTACCTTATATTTATCTGCATTTATTTTCTGTATGCTCATATATGTCCTTGCTTTCTCTCCCATTGGATTCTAAGCTTGTTGAGTGACAGAATTATTCATTTATCCTGAGCACCTATCATAGTTCCTGGCATACAGTGGGTGCTTAATAAATGTTCAATTAAAAAAAATAAATTTTTGATTGATTGGCTGGTTGATTCACTGGCCTGCATTCACAGTTAAATTGCTCTTTCACAAATATTATCTTATTACATCCTCACAATAACTCTGAGCAAGACAAGGCAGATAATGTTGTCTCCATTTTAGAAGCATATCAACTGAGGTTAAATGATTTGCTCAAGGTCATGTGGCTCAGACACCAGGCTGAGTGAGTCTAAGCATTGATTAGTCCTAGGCTAAGTGGAAATACAAAGTTTAAACAAAACCTGATCCTTGGCCTTCTGGAGTTCATAGACATAGTGTGCATATGCGTGTGTGTGTGTTCATCCTTAGGTGCAGAAGAAGACCATGTCATCAGAGAAATAATGACCTGACTTGCACTTGACATTGTTTTGAGTGAGGGAGGGCTGTGCAGGTTGCCAGCCTCACTTCTCCTCCAGAGCCATCTGAATCCAGCGACCAGGTATTCATCAGGATAACTGGAGATGACCCAGGATGAGGCAATTGGGGTTAAGTGACTTGCCCAAGGTCACATAGCTAGTGTCAAGTATCTGAGGTGAGATTTGAACTCAGGTCCTCCTGATTCCTGCACTGGTGCTTTATCCACTGCACCACCTAGCTGCCCCAATTCATAGACAAGTAGAGAGAGGACATCAATACAGACACTTGAAATATAATACACCCTAATACATGATAAGCTACTCAGAAAATCACAAAACAAAGGGCTACATGGGATATAAGTGGGGTAGGCTGTTATAGATGGGGTGGGGAGAATGAGAAAAGGTTTTCTGGATTAGGTGGCATTTGGATTGGATTTTAAAGAAGAAAAAGTCATTAGGCAAAGGAAGGAAGGACAACTTTCCAAGTGTATGGGCAGGGTAGGGAAGAAGGATGACATGGAACCACTGCTTAGAAAAGCACAGAATGAGGAAAGGGCAGGTCATATTCTGGGTGCTGAGAGCCCTTTGGATTTCCTGGAATGTGAAGTATATGAATAGAAAGGAATAGGAGATTAAGCTGGGAAAGGGAGGCATGAGGACCTTAGCAACCTCCACACCCTCCTAAAGGAAGAAGCCAAGAAAGTCCAAATCCCGAGTTATTCAAAATGAAGCCTGGAGTAATGAATGGAAAGCCCCTTTTTTTACTGGTGGGGTGTTTGAGTATCAACTAGCCCACCAATTTACCAGGTAATTTCTTCCCCACTTCTCTCTCCAAAACATGAATTAGTATCACTTTCAGAAACATGACCTGTACATAGGTCCAGGTTCCCTGTTCTCTCCCAACAATGTCTGATCCTGCTCAACCCAGAAAAGTATCTTCTAAGAACTCACCAGGCATTACCAGTTTGGGTGCCCCATTTCACTGGCTATCCCAGAAGACCTGACCTGTTTTTATCCTTCCTGTCTACACTTGGTATGGTGAGCATTTGCCCTCAATTAAGTTTGCTTGCTTTACCTTCTCTCTGCTAGCTCCCATCTCCTGCTGCATTTTTTGTCTGTGGTGTCCCCCCTCCCCAATTTCTTCTATGGCACCCTGGGATTCCAAACTTCACTCAAGCTACATTAAGACAGTAAGGTGGTACCAAACTGCAGAAAGTGTTATAGGATAGGCAGAAGAATTTGAGTGTCACTAGAAACCTAGATTTGCTAGTGGGGGAGGAAATCTAGAAACTTAAATTTGCTAGGGGGAGGAAACTTCCACAGGGCAAGCAATGAAGAGGAAGCCTTGAATTAGATGATGTAATTGAAAAGGTCAGGGCATGTCTTAGAGGTCAATAGGTGCTAGTGAAAAGACTGAGAAAATGTAGCTTAATCAGATGACAGGAACTTCAAAGGAAGAAATATTGAACAACGACAGAGACAGAACAAGGGTCTGGAAGTGGCAGCAGGGACTCTTGGGTGCCACAGTGGATAAAAAACCAGCCCTAGAGTCAGGAAGATCTGAGTCGGCTGTGTGAACATGGGTAAGTCATTTAACTTTCATTTGTCTCAGTTTCCTCATCTGCAAAATGGGGGTAACAATAGCATATACCTCCTAGGGTTGTTGTGACATTCAAAGGAGAAAAATCATTGTAAAGCACTTAGTATAGTGCTTGGCACATAGATAGTGCCATATAAATGTGAGTTATTATGATTATCAATAGCAGCACCGTTGCTGTTGTTTTATTATTATCATTTTAAGATAGGGGAATGGGAAGAGAAAGGTTGCCAGAGATTAGGGCCAGTTAGCAGCAAGTCAGGTTTCCCCTATAAAAAAGTACAAAGGAGTTTAAGAGGAAAAGATTGAGAATGAAGGGAAATTTGTCAATGATGAAACTGGCTAAGTGGCCCCATGGAATAAGGAAGTGGCGTGCTTCAGTGGAGTCAGAGCACTTAGGTTCAAATCCTCCTTTTGACATTTACCACCTTTGTGACCTTAAGTCACTACCATTTTGACCTAAGAAAGTCACTTAACCTCTCTTAACCTCAGTTTCCTCATCTGTAAAAAGAGAAAGTTGTACTAGATGATCTCTGAGCTCCCTCACAGATCTTAATCTTTGATCCTAGGTGGGCAGAGAGGGATAGATGGAGAAAGCAGCAGGAGAAAGGGCTGACATAGACCCCTCTACCCTCTCAAACACTTCTCATTAATTATTCTTACATGTAGTCTCTGGGTCTATGAGCTGTGGCTCTCTTTTTCCTTATTGAGACTAATCGGGGCTCAGGACTCCAACAAATGGGCATCACACACCTTGGTCGTCAGAGCTCTTCAAACAAACATCATTTCTTAGGGAACTGTCCAGTATCTGATTCAGATTGGCTAGATTAGGCCTTTTGCAAGAGGGGGAAACGGAAAGACAAAAGAAGAGAAAGCTAGATCGATTGATGAATCCAAGAGTCTAGCCTCTAGCATCTAAACAGCATTCTAGCATTTCTCCCAACCTCTGCATTTAATCTGATGTGACCTCCCTATGACTGGGTTATTCAGAAAGAACAAAAGGCATGCTTACTGTACATTCATGCATTTGCAAAAAGGTTCTATTTCCCTTTATCTTTTTCAATATAAAACTCCACAGATTCTAACCACCACAAACTAATCAACAGGCTAAACAAAGCTAACTGTGACTTCAGTTCCTAGACATAGACCAAGACTGAGACCTATTGTACGGAGAGGCAGGAGCATGTGTCTCCTTGTATCTTTTCTGCGTGAGAATTCCACGAGTGCACTGCACGCTCTCAATAAGCCCCATAGTTAACTTGGAAGTAAATATGGCTGGGGATCAGTTCTTTGATCCCAAAGTGGACTGGAGGAGCACAGGTTGTATGCTTCTTTAATTCCCAATCACAGAATGAAGAAAGTAGAGCCCAAAGAACAATTTTTATAACAAGACAAATGAAGACACCACCATATCACAACAAAACTCAAGTTTAATACACTGGACAATGCTGCTTTCTGTGCTCGTATGGTAAGCCCCCAAGAGCAATGGCCTACCAGGGCAAATGAAAACTTGACAAGGTCAGAATGGAGCACATTCAAGGTTCTGTTCTGATCAATAATGGGATTGGACTCATAAGTAACTAAACTTACAGCCTGGGTAAGATAGACAAACCCATTCTCCAAAGACAATGTAATATTTGTAAATATAATAAGCAGTTATTAAATAAAAAATTCCAATCATTTCTTACTCTCTCAAAATGGAAATTTATCCAAAAAAGACATCCTGAAACCTCCAGGACGGGTTCAAAAAGCCCCCATATTGATCAAAATTTGAGCACATCTCTACTCACATGTGCTGACTCACTTCCTCAGATTACACACAGTCAAAAAATCAATCTGTCTGTAAGAGACACCAGAAACAAGGTGAAAATGGAGTCCTTGGGGGCTTGATCTATCCTCCAGGGCTGATATCTGTAAAGTACAGCCAGGTTGCATTTTAAAGAATACCAGCCAGTGCTACTGATCCCCATGCCTGCCAATCACCAGGACTTTCCTGCATCTCTTGGTCCAGTGACCAAATATTCTGTTATCTGGTCATTTAGGAAAACACCCCAATTTGATCTGGGACTGCCCTGATCCACCTCCATCACAACAGCATCAAGAAAAACGTCCTGACATTCTCTAGTGGAAGCAGCCAGGAAGGGCAGAGGATAGAACAGTGGACCTGTAAATCAGGAAGTCCTGAGTTCAATTCTGACCTTTAACACTTACTTGCAGGGTGACCCTAGGCAAGGCATTTAACTTCTGCCTGTCTCAGTTTCCCCATATGTATAATGGAGCTAATAATAGCACCTACCACCATTGTGAGGATCAAATGAGGTAACATTTTAAAAGTCTTTTGCAAACCTTAAAGGGTTATATAGTTGCTAGCTATTCTAGACTGGAGGGTGGAGATAATTCCTTTCTATAGCCCAGCTCTTCATACCAGCATACAGCTGCTACGCCATTTAGCTCTGTTCAGGTCAGTTCCAAGGTTCCATCTTGATCATTTATATTAAGGTACTTCCACTACCTGCCCTGCCACAGGGGAAGTCATCTCCTCAATTTCTGAAGTTGTTTCTTTTCAACCTTGCCAGTGAGGGAGTGGGAAAAAAGATACAAGAAAATTCACAGGCTTGAAGATCCTGAAGAGACCTGAAAGAGTTTATCTATTCCCATCCCTTCATTTTAAAGATGAAGGAACTAAATCCCAGAGAGATTAAGGGACTAATCCAAGGTTCCCCTAGGGTCTATGCCTGAGCAAAATTGGTTAGATAGTAGCTGATCTTTTCTTTTAAGAGTGACTGGCATGAGTGAATAACATGGATAAAGTGGCCTCAGAGTCAGGAATACTTGGGTTCAACTTCCACTTCTGACATGTACTGGCTATGTGACCCTGTTAAGCCACTAAACATCTCAGTGTCCCAGGCAACTTTTTAAAAATAAAATTTCAGAGGTGTTTATCAGTATTGGTAGAGAGGTTAATCACTGAACCTCCTCTATACCAAAGATATCAAGTCAGATCCTTAAAACAACAACTACTACTACTATTATTATTACTACTAACTACTACTACCACTATTACTACTACTGCTACTACTACTACTACTACTACTGGAATTACCACAGAGATTTGTGAGGCTGGAAGTCACTGATTATTGTTAACAAGATCACAACCTCTAAGACTGTTTGTGAACATCATGTTAAAGCAAAGAGAACCTGGGTCTTTGAGCTGATGTTTAGGCTGATCTATTATACTACAGTTTCACAGTGGATCAGAGGAATGTTGAAAAGAAGAAGAGTAAAAGAATTGGGTGAGATTTGGCAGAACAATGTAACTCTGGGAATACCATGATCTGGGGTAGCTTTCTCTGTGTTTGTGTTTCCTTATTCTGTGTTTGTTTCTGGGGGAGTGTTGCTCTTTGAGTGTACAATAAACTTCCTGATGTTGTGGTTGTAGAGAAGTCCAAAGAGTTAAATGATTATGATTTCATGTCACAAAGACAAGTGAAAATTGTATCCTTGGACAATACCTTCTGAACCCTTCTCTATTCTCTTGGACATGTTTGTATCAGAAACCACAAAAGACACTGATGACCAGAGAGCAAAGTCCAAAACCAATGAGACATCTCTTCTAGTGTCTCAGCACCATCATAGGTTGGAAAGGAATAGGTGACTATTCACGATATGTGAAGAGAGAGTCATTGACGCCCTGTTTGTTCAACTCAGGCCCAGTGTCTGAGGAAGCATAAGGTGCAACTGAAGCGGGTGGAGGGGATGAATAATCTACATGCAAGTCATTATTATAATGTCTATAGTCATTATAACATATTATATATTATATATCAACTACATATTTTATAACTATAACTATATATAATAACTATATTTTTATTAGATCATGGTTGATGCTATCTATTAGTTTTTACAATGCTGTTTATAATAAGCAGTACTATAAAAAAGTAAAAATCTAATGATGATATTGTATTTGCTCTTTAGAATCCATTTTAGTCATTTATTATTTATGAGCATTTGCTTGTAAATTATGAACAATGATATAAATAATTTTCATTATCTAGACTCTAAATGTGAGTGGAATCTTATTTATAGTAAGTTAACCATTGATTAGGTTCTTTGTAATTTGTTCCTTCCATCTAAAGATATTCAGATATTAATTTTAAAGACTAATATCCACCTCTCTGCATATAATGGAGATTGAATAAATGACTGTCTTAGTGGAAAGAAAATTCCCAAATTAAATATAATGATATATGTAAAAGTGCTTGGAAAATGTATAAAGAACTTACATACAGTGACTATATGTACCAGATTTTCTGAGACAACTCTGATTTCAATTATTCTATCCATTGTCTACCATAAACCATAGAAATGTCCTGGAGACTCTTTTATTTCAGCAAATATTAACTGAAGAAATCAAATCATAAAGAATTACATAATAGATACAGCTCACAAAAGATAGTGAGACATAGACGGAAAAAAATCACAATTACTCACTTGGTACATAGTACCAGGCTATGTTAACATATGTTCCGACTGGATCCATTCTACATTTGTTACATAATCTCAACTGGGCCTTTACTGCTGCTAGGCAATTCTACTATACCTCCTTTATCAGTTCACTATCCCACAGAGGGATAGTGAGGCTCTTCAACCACTGGGTCTCTCTCCGCAGAGGCTCTTTGAAACTTTTTCGACCTTCCCCAGACCTCTCATGGCTCCCCTCCCCTAGGTTGATATTTTATAGAAAAAAGTTGAGGTCATTTGCTGTGAGCCCTATTTTCTCCCCTCTTCCTCATCTCCTATTATTCAGGTGCCTTCTGCCACTATTTTCTCTCTCACCCCTGTCCCATATGATGAAGTAGTCTTACTTCTTACCAAGGCCAACCCTCTACTTGTTCATCCTGTCTCCCCCTACAGATTGCCCCCTCTGTCATCTCCACTCTTTCATTTACTTTCAGTTCTCTCCCTCTATACTAGCTCATTTCCTCTCCCTCATTCTGAAAAAAACCCTCACTTGATCCTTCCATCCCTGATAACTATCATCCTTTATCCCTTCTACCCTTTGTAGCTAAACCCCCCCAAAAAACTATAATAGGTACCTCCACTTTCTCTCCTCTCACTTTCTTCTTAACCCCTGACCATTTGGCTTCTGACTTTATTATTCCACCGAAACCAGTTGTCTTCAAAGTTACTAACAATCTCTTAGTTGGCAAAAAACCATTGGCTTTTTCTCAATCCTCACTCTCCTTGACCTCTCTGCAGCCTCTGACACTTGATCAGCCTCATCTGGATACTCTCTTCTCTCTAGGTTTTCTGGGACACTACTCTCTTCTGGTTCTTCTAAATGTCTGACTTCTCCTTCTCTGTCTCCTTTGCTGGATCCTCTTCTAGGTGGGTCCCGTGCCCACTAACTGTAAGTGTCCCACAGGGCTCTATCCTAGGTCCTCTTCTCTTTTCTCTCTATCCTCTTCACTGATAATTTCATCAGCTCCCAATGTTTAATTACCATCCTTTTATAGATTCTCAGATCTACACTTCCTGCCCCAGTGTCTCTGCTGAGCTCATCTCACATCTACAACTACCTTTCAGACATCTCCAACTGAATGTCCAGTAAACATCTTAAATTCAATATGTACAAAAAAACCCCTCAACTTTCCTTCTAAACTCCCCCTACCCCTAACCTTCCCTATTACTGTAGAGAACACTATTCTCCCAGTCTCTTAGGTTCTTAACCTAGCAGTCATCTGGGACTCCTCACCCCCATCTCTCAACCCCTTCATATCCAAGCTGTTGCCAAGGCCTCTCAATTTCACTATTACCAAATTTCTTGAATACACCACCTTCTCTCCTCTATACCACTGTCATCCTGGTGCATTACTCACACCTTGATTATTGCAATAGCCAGACCCATCAGTCTGCCCACCTCAAGTCTCTCCTCACTCCAGTTCATTCTCCATTCAGCCACTAAACTGATTTTACTAAAAAGCATGTCTGATCATGTCACTCCCCTCATCTTTACTCAATAAATTCCAGTGATCTCCTATTGCTGCCATGACCAAATACAAAATGCTTCCTATTGCTGCCACGACAAAATACAAAATGCTGTGTTTAGCATTCAAAGTTCTTCATGATCTTGCCCTCTCCTATTTTTCCAGTCTTCTTATACCTTATTCCCCAATACATACTCTTCAATCCAGTGGCATTGGCCTCCTTGCTATTCTATAAATAAGATTCTCCATCTCTCAGCTCCAGGCACTTTCTCTGGCTGTCCCCCATACCTGGAATGCTCTCCCTCCCCATCTCTGATCACTGATTTCCTTGGCTTCCTTTAGTCCCAACTAAAATCCCACCTTCTACAAGAAACCTTCCCTATCCCCTCTAAATCCTAGTACTTTACCTTTTTCAATTATTTTCTATTTATCCTGTACATAGATTACTTTGTATTTATTTGTTTGCCTATTGTTTTCAATGGTACTTAGCACAGTTCTAAGAACATAGTAGGGACTTTATACATGTTTATTGAATGAATGAATCTATAGCTCTTACACATTGTACAAATATGTGACATTTGTAGGAAGCAAAGGCATCTAATCCTACCTGGGAGGCAGCAGCTGGCTAGGATGTTAGGTTCTAAACTCCTTGAAAAGGGGTCTAAGGATTCTTTCAGCTCTAAGTCTATGATCCTGTGATCTTAGCAGATGGTAGTTGTCTCACTGCTGACTCCATATGTCATTCTTCCCAAAGCTCTCAACAACTTTTCTTGCTAATCAATTCAGCTCTCATTCTGGCAGTTTTCCTCCCATGTGGTTATTTCAATGTTAGCCCTATTCATAATTTTCCACAGTTCCGTCATTCTTTTCCAGCAGATGGCACTAATCACCTTTTCCAGGGAACCAGCTCTGTTATATTAACCCATATTAGAAGCAACTCTGAGTTTGCTTTCTAGCTTACAACCACAAAATTGCAGAATCACAAAATTTTAGAGTTGCAAGAAACATCAGTGTCCATACAATCTGACTTGTACCTGAAAAAACAACCCCCATTATAATGCCCCCCACAAGTGTTGAAGAGGAATGTATTAGTCAGTCAGTCATTAAACAGTTATTAATGTTTATCAATAATGGTACCTGATATGTGCCAGGCTAGGCATGCAAAAAAAAAAATACTAGGAATAAAAAAAAAAGATAAAAGACCTATTCTTCCATCCCTATTCACAGGGAGTTCATAGTCTAATGGTAGTCTAATGCAAACAATTATGTACAAACAACCTATATAGAGGATAAACAAGAAAAAAACAACAGAGGGGAGACACTAGAATCAAGGGGGATCAGGAAAGGCTTTCTGCTGAAGGTGGGATTTTAGCTGAGACTAAAGCCAGGGAAGCCAGGCTTCCTTCAGAAATGAGAAGGAAGAGTATTTCAGGGATGAGGGACAGCCAGTGAAAATGCATGTAGCCAGACGATGGAGTTTCTTATTCAAAGAACAATATGAAGGCCAGTGTCACTGGATGAGACTACCCGAGTGGGGAGGGGGGAAGGGAGGAGGGAAATAAATATTATAATATTTAAGAAAATTGGTTGATGGAGGTGTGAGGTAGGTTATGAAATGCTTTGGATACTAAATAGGGGGTTTGTATTTAATCGTAGAGGTGATAGGGAACCAGTGGAGTTTATTGAGTATAAAGAGTAACATGGTGTAATAGGATCAGTATTTTCAATACAGCTTCTTTCCTCCCACCCATAACATGGGGGAGAATTTATCTGAAAGAAGACAAAGCTGTCCCTGCAACCAGTTTCTATAAAATGGATGTGACACTTGAATCATCTAATCATAAGGCTGTTGTGAGGAAAGTATTTTTTAAACCATAAAAATTTTATGTTTATAACCTCAGTTTCCTTGACACAACTTCCTAAACATTTAGGGTCATAAAAAAGTCACTTTACATACCAAATGGATGCTAAGACCACTTGAGTCACCATACCCTAATGACCTTTGGACAGATACATTAAAAAATGGAGATGAATGGGGCCACATGCAGAGAAGCTAAGTGAGACTGTATCCTTATTGCCAATTCTTACTGTGTTGGGGCAAAGTAAACCTCCTTCGTTAAATGTTCAATGAGTTATGAATGCTTTATTTCATCCCAACATCAGACCTGAGCTAAGATGTGCTACCATCAGAGCCATCCCTCCAATGTAGAATACATTAGGAAGATCACTTTGCTACCTTGGATGGACTGTAGTAGGGAGAAACTTGAGGTAGGCAGACCCTCTAGCAGGTTACTGCAACAGTCCAGGCATAAGGTGATGAGGGCCTACACAAGTGTGGCTGTGTCAGAGGACAGAAGGGAGCATACACCCACTCAACTTTCAGGCAGTTCTCATTGTTAGAAAGTTTTTTTTCCCTCCTAACATCAAGTATAAAGTTGATTCCTTGCATCTCTGTAGCCACTTGGATGGCTGATTTTGTACTTGATCCCTATATCTGAAGGGCTCACACCAGATACCTCCTGGAGACTATAGGAGGAACTCTCCTGGTGCTTCACAAGAAAGTCTCTGCCCCCAACTCTCATAGTGATTTATTGTCATTTGCCTCCTTCCTTCCCTAGCATCAGGATAAAGTGTTTCCTACTTGTTGCATTCAGGAGGAGCATACTACTCTCTAAATGCCCTCCACCCAGCCAGCTCCACCTGAATACTACTTAGTTGCATACGTAACCACAAAAATTCAATAGTGGAAGAGAGTTCAGAGGCCTACAAGTCCATCTCATCTCTGACCAACATTCTTCTGTAATGTTCCCTGACAAGGAATTGGCCATCC
Organism: Notamacropus eugenii; assembly: GCF_028372415.1. Taxonomy (NCBI): domain Eukaryota; kingdom Metazoa; phylum Chordata; class Mammalia; order Diprotodontia; family Macropodidae; genus Notamacropus; species Notamacropus eugenii. The sequence goes on along the minus strand of NC_092875.1, from coordinate 148,871,312 downwards.
TCTGTTTCAATCAAAAAATGTGTTTTTAGAATATCTTGATAATTTAAAAAATACTTTCCTTAACAGCTTCATGACATAGATGATACAAGCACTATGCCCATTTTATAGATAAGGAAACTCAGGTACAGAGATGCTAGGCCAATTTCCAGGGTCATAAGTATAGAAGCTGGGATTCAAACCCAGATCCCTGACTTCAAATACAGAATACTTTCTACTTTATCATACTTGAAGGCAGTGAGGTAGTACAATGGATAGAGTACTGATTGGATTCAGGAAGATCTGAGTTCAAATCCTACCTCAAATAATTTGCTAGTTGTTTGACCCTGGGTAAGTCACTTGACCACTGCCTGCCTCAGTTTCCTCATCTGTAAAATGGAGATAATAATAGCACCTCCCTCCCAGGACTGTTGTGAAGATCAAACAAGATAACATAAAGCACTTAGTACAATATCTGACACATAGTAAGCGCATAATAAATGATTTATTTTCTTCCCTCCTTGAAGACTCCAGTGATGGAAAAAGCAACTCATTTCCACTTTTTGGATAGTTCTAAATGTCAAGAAGTTAAAACTATAAAAATGTTTAGCATGAACAAACTTACAAAGCAGAGAGGGAGAAATCCCATATCAGATCACATGTCTCAAGTTTTGGTTTGGGAAATATGACTAGCCTAATAATAGCTCAAATTTATATAATACTTCAAGGTTTGTAAATAGTTTTATGTGCATTGTGCCATTTTGTCATCACAAGAACCCTACGAAGGAGTTGCTCTTATTATCCTCACTTAATAGATGAAAAAACTGAGGCGCAGAGAGGTTGCCCAGGTTACACAGCTGTTAAGTGTCTAAGACAGGTTTCAAACAAGTTTCCTGAATCCAGGTGGAGCATTTTGTCTTCTCTATACCACACTGTTCCTTCTATATCATAGCTATTCATATTCAAGGTGTGACATCTGATAAAGTGGAAGAATTACTAAATAATAAAGACAATTCAATTTAGGCTTAACCAAAAACTCAGCCATGTCTTGCTAGGAAGAGAGGTCACTGAATTAGGAATTGTGCATATTTCAGGCGAAAGGTTAAGAGGAAGGGTTGCATCAACAGCTTTATTAGACTGACACAAGCCACATTTATGTGTGGGTAGTTGCAGAGCTGGATAGAGGCCAGATGTTAGAAACAGGGCTGTGAACAGAAAAACAGCAAGGCAACTGCTGACCTTAGCCCTTTGGACTGGCCACTTGAAAGCACTGTCTGTTCCCAATGGAACATGGAATGTTTGTTTTGTTTTTCTAATTTTAGGCAAAGTCTATAGATAATTGAGTTGAAATGTCTGACCCATCCCTCCCTATCCTCCAGTCATCAGACTGAACTCTGTCAAATAGCTGATTATTTTTTCTAATGGTTGAATTTGGTTAAATGAAGAATGTTGGTTTTGGAACTTTAGGAAATGGGTTTAAAAGCAAATCCTCTGAGATGCCATTTATTATCTGTGTGTACCAGCAAGAACCCCGGCATACACAGGAGGGCTTACAGGTTCTTAGATCTGCTTTTCTAAAAGGAAAGCAACTTTTTAGGGGTCAACAATCACTTTAATCAAGCATATATATCATTTACTTAGTTCAAGCGAAAAAATCAGCTCCCTAAACTTCAGAGAAAATACAAAGAAATAAAGAGCAACAGACAGGGCTTCCAACTGTCTGACCATAAGCAACCCATACATGATAGATCAACAGACAGATCCAACCTTTATATACATACATAGTTACCAGAAAGAGAACCACCAACATGGGTTTTCAAAGGATGTTGGGGAAAGGTGCTCCTTAGAAGCTTCCCCAAATCTCATCTGGCACACAAACTTTATTCCAAAAACTAAGCCCCAAAGTAAAACCTCACCTCAGAGTATGTGTGTGTGTGTGTGTGTGTGTGTGTGTGTGTGTGTGTGTGTGTGTGTACATGTATGCATATATATAACATACATATTTTTTTTTTTCAGGACCAGAAGTCGTCACAACCCTTGAGAACCAGTGACTCATTAGAAATTAACAATAGGTGTAGGCTTTCCTACAAAAAAAAAAATCTCCTGGCAGAAGATAGCGGAGTAGAAAGACACACATATGCTAGCTCCAAACCCACAGCCCATAAAATATCTGTAAAGAACTCGCAACAAATTCTGGAGCAGGAGAAGCCACAGAACAAAGGAGCAGACGAGATTTCTGTTCCAGAGAGCCCTGAAAACAGACACCAAAGGTCCGTCGCGCCCCAACCCAGAGCAGAGCCCAGCCCTGCCTTGGCCGCGTGGCACCAAGAGGAGCAGATCCGAGCAGGCTTCAGGGACAGAATCTCCAGCAGCAGCACAGGTCCCTCCACCCACAGGTGACAAGGGTCGGTGAGAGGGTCTCTTTGGCGGGTCGAGAGGGGAGTGGGGTGTCTCCATAACTTGGGCCCCCTCAGGAGGCAGCAGCTGGGGCAGCAGCAGACAAGGGCTCCCCAAGCAGTCAGGAACTCGAATCCATTGTTGAAAGTGTCCACATAAACCCCCTGAGGGAACTGAGCCCTGTGAGGTGGCCCTGCCCCCACCTGAGCACCTAAACTTAATCTCACCCTGAATAACAGCCCTGCCCTGCCCAAAGCCCTGAGGCTGGGAAGCAGCATTTGAATCTCAGACCCCAAGTGCTGGCTGGGTGGATCTGGAGGCAAGGTGGGGGTGGAAAGAAAATTCACAAGTCAAGTCACTGGCTGGGAAAATGCCCCAAAAAGGGGGAAAAATAAAACTATAGAAGGTTACTTTCTTGGTAAACAGATAATTCCTCTCTTCCTTTCTGACGAGGAAGAACAATGCTTACCATCAGGGAAAGACACAGAAGTCAAGGCTTCTGTATCCCACACATCGAAAATAAATATACCATGGGCTCAGGCCATGGAAGAGCTCAAAAAGGATTTTGAAAATCAAGTAAGAGAGGTGGAGGAAAAACCGGGAAGAGAAATGAGAGAGATGAAAGAAAAACATGAAAAGCAGGTCAACACCTTGCTAAAGGACACCCAAAAAAATGTTGAAGAAAATAACACCTTGAAAAATAGGCTAACTCAACTGGCAAAAGAGGTTCAAAAAACCAATGAGGGGAAGAAAGCTTTCAAAAGCAGAATTAACCAAATGGAAAAGGAGGTTCAAAAGCTCACTGAAGAAAATAGTTCTTTCAAAATTAGAATGGAACAGATGGAGGCTAATGACTTTATGAGAAACCAAGAAATCACAAAACAAAACCAAAAGAATGAAAAAATGGAAGATAATGTGAAATATCTCATTGGAAAAACAACTGACCTGGAAAACAAATCCAGGAGAGACAATTTAAAAATTATGGGCCTACCTGAAAGCCATGATCAAAAAAAGAGCCTAGACATCATCTTTCATGAAATTATCAAGGAAAACTGCCCTGAGATTCTAGAACCAGAGGGCAAAATAAGTATTCAAGGAATCCACAGATCACCACCTGAAAGAGATCCAAAAAGAGAAACTCCTAGGAATATTGTGACCAAATTCCAGAGTTTCCTGGTCAAGGAGAAAATATTGCAAGCAGCTAGAAAGAAACAATTCAAGTATTATGGAAATACAATCAGGATAACACAAGATCTAGCAGCTTCTACATTAAGGGATCAAAAGGCATGGAATAGGATATTCCAGAAGTCAAAGGAACTAGGACTAAAACCAAGAATCACCTACCCAGCAAAACTGAGTATAATACTTCAGGGGAAAAAATGGTCTTTCAATGAAATTGGGGACTTTCAAGCATTCTTGATGAAAAGACCAAAGCTGAAAAGAAAATTTGACTTTCAAACACAAGAATCAAGAGAAGCATGAAAAGGTAAACAGTAAAGAGAAGTCATAAGGGACTTACTAAAGTTGAACTGTTTACATTCCTACATGGAAAGACAATATTTGTAACTCTTGAAACTTTTCACTATCTGGGTAGTTGGTGGGATTACACACACACGCGCACACACGCACACACACACACACAGAGCACAGAGTGAATTGAATAGGATGGGATCATATCTTAAAAAAATGAAATTAAGCAGTGAGAGAGAAATATATTGGGAGGAGAAAGGGAGAAATGGAATGGGGCAAATTATCTCTCATAAAAAAGGCAAGCAAAAGACTTCTTAGTGGAGGGAAAAAGAAGGGAGGTGAGAGAAAAACATGAAGTTTACTCTCATCACATGCCACTAAAGGAAGGAATAAAATGCACACTCATTTTCGTATGAAAACCTATCTTACAATACAGGAAAGTGGGGGACAAGGGGATAAGCAGGGGTGGGGGGGATGATGGGAGGGAGGGCAATGGGAGAAGGGAGCAATTTGAAGTCAACACTCTTGGGGAGGGACAGGATCAAAAGAGAGAATAGAAGCAATGGGGGACAGGATAGGATGGAGGGAAATATAGTTAGTTTTACGCAACACGACTATTATGGAAGTCATTTGCAAAACTACACAAATATGGCCTATATTGAATTGCTTGCCTTCCAAAGGGAATGGGTGGGGAGGGAGGGATGAAGAGAAGTTGGAACTCAAAGTTTTAGGAACAACTGTCGAGTACTGTTCTTGCTACTAGGAAATGAGAAATACAGGTAAAGGGGTATAGAAAGTTATCTGACCCTACAGGACAAAAGAGAAGATGGGGACAAGGGAAGGGAGGGATGATAGAAGAGAGGGCAGATTGGTGATAGGGGCAATTAGAATGCTCGGTGTTTTGAGGTGGGGGAGGGGACAAATGGGGAGAAAATTTGGAACCCAAAATTTTGTGAAAATGAATGTTAAAAGTTAAATAAATTAATTAAAAAATAAAAAGAAAAAAAAACTCCTCTAATCAAGCTTCCCTTAATGGGCTGACCCATTAATGAGTGGGGAAGATCTTTAACTCTCATTGGCGTTACATTGTGTGACCTCAGGCAAGTCATTTCTTCTCTTTGGGCCTCAGTTTCCTCATCTATAAGACAGGAGAGTGAATTCTGTGTCCTCTTGGGAAGAGAAGAACTTTCAAGATAATATATGAAAATGAGATTTGTATTTCTAGGCAACAGCTTAAAATATAAAAATGACAGACTCCTGGCCAGGGAGGCAGTATGCCTAACAAAGACTAGTAATCAGTCAATAAGCATGTATTAAATGCCTACCATATGCCAGATACTGTACTAAGCACTGGAGATACAAAGAAAGGCAAAAGACAGTTCCTGAGCTCAAAGAGTTCACAATCTAAAGGGACGATAACACATTAAAAGAAGCTAAATGGGGCAGGAAGAGAGGAATGTAGCTAGGTGGGAAATTATGAGATAGCTGTCCTGTATGCAAAATGTTTGCCAAGTGTTTTGCAAATACATTCAAACAAGTTTTAAAATAAAAAAGATTAGTGGAGGGAGAAAATTGACTATGCATATCATCAACACACCATGGTACAGAACTGTGGTTCACAAGGTATATAGTTCAGGGACTCTTGGAGATCCTCAAGACCTTTTCAGGTAGTCCTTTTTTGTTGTTCACTTGTTCAGGCCTGTCTGACTCTTCATGACCCCATGGGCCATAGAATGTCCTACCCTTCTATGCTCCACTATCTCCCAAAGTCTGTCCAAGCTCATGTTCTTTGCTTCCATGATATTATCTATCCATCTCATCCTCTGCCATCTCCTTCTCCTTTTACCTTCAATCTTTCCTAACATCAGGGTCTTTTTGGATGAGTACTGTCTTCTCATTATGTGCCCAAAGTATTTTACCTTCTGCTTCAGTGTTTGATCTTCCAGTAAATAGCCTGAATTAATTTAAGTATTGGCTAATTTGATTTCCTTGTTGTCCAAGGAACTCTCAAAAGTTTTCTCCAGCACAAGATTCAAAAGTGTTGATTCTGTGATAGTTAATCTACTCTATTGTCCAACTCTCATAGATCCTTTAGGTCACAATTATTTTCATAATAATACTACAATGCTTTAACTTCTAATATGATATATAATATCAATATAGGCAACCACACAAACAAAAGCTCTTTTGGGGTTAGAGTGAGTTCTCATTAATTTTTAAGAGGAGAAAAGGGTCCTAAGGCCAAAAAGCTTAAGAACCATTTTCATAGAGAGTAGCTGCAATGAAGAAAAAAATAGAAGCTGAGACACTAAGAAAATTACCAGAGATAGAATTCAAGAAATGATCAAGAAGTAAAAATTCATGGCCTCAAGTATATATATATATATATATATGACCAAAGTTTAGGTAACAAACAAAAAACTAGAGGTTTTAATGCAAGAAGGCAAATTTGACCTCATCAATATCACTGAGACTTAGTAGGATGAAAACCATAACTACAATATGGCCCTGGATGTGCATATTTTATTTATAATAGTTATATTTACATTATATTTTCTATAAATATTATTTATATATAAACATAACTAATATATAATTATTACATAGATATATTTATATTTATTTAAGAAGCAAGAGAGGTAAGAGGGAGAGGAGATAACTATATTAAGAAGGCACATCCATGTGGAAAAAACTTTAGAAATCTAAGCAGGGAATCATAATAGAAAACTACTTTTTTTTGTCGAATTTTTAATACGGGGATCTTACATAATTTTCCTTCAAAGATTTTGATATATGATTTCCCAAGATCTAGGGTGCATGAGAAAAGTTGACCCAGGAGGGATAGCTAAGTACTTAAGAGCGAAATTTTGAAGACATAAAAGGAAGCAATTATCATGAAGAGGGAGGAGAAATTATGTAAAGAAACTTTTGTATCCACACAGGGAACTTGCCAACCAATAGAGACAACTGGTCAATAAGTATTTATCAAGGTGCACACCTACTATGTGCCAGATATTGCACTAAGTGCTAGGGATATAAAGAAAAGCAAAAGACAGTCCCTGCTTTCAAGGGGTTCACAGTCTAATGTGGGAGACAAATGTAAACCTATGTACAAATAAACTATGTACAGAATAAATTGGAGATAACCAACAGAGGGAAGGAAGTAGCATTAAGAAAGACCGGGAAAACTTTCATGTAAAAGGTGAGATTTCAGTGGGACTTAAAGGAAAGTAGGAAAGCCAAACAGTGAAGATGAGAAGGGAGAATATTCGAGACGTGGGGGACAGCTGGTGAAAACTCCTAGAACTAGGGGATGGAATATCTTGTACAAGGAACAAGTAGGAGGCCAGTATCACTGGATCTCAGAGAACATGTTGGGCAGTAAACCATATGAAGCATGGAAAGGTAGGAGGGGTCCAAGTTGTAAGGAGCTTTGAATGCCAAATAAAGGATTTTTTATTTGACCCTTAATGCAATGGGGAACCACAGGAGTTTATTGAATAGTGTAGTGACAAGGTCAAATCTATGCTTTAGGAAGATTAATCTGAAAGCTAATTTGGATAATGAACTGGAATGTGGGAGTGGTCCCACAAAATAATGTCAGACTGCTAGACCTTAGAATGAAATGAGAGTAGCAAGAAAAGCTAAGACAACATGAAGAGTTGGGAGGTTTGGGGATAGCTGTATGAGGGGAAGAAAAGAAATATTAAAAAGGTCTAGGATTGCTGCTTTGGATAAATGAGAAGATAACATCAATGGAAAAAAGCTCAACTCCTCAATTCTTATTTTGCTTACTACCTAAATGACCTTAAGAAAATAATTTCAGCTTTCTGGGCTCTAGCTTTTTCTTTTTTAAAGAAAAGGAACTTAAATTCTGTGGCCTTTTGAAAAGTGAAATTTGTTTTGCCTGCCAAGGAAAATGATCTTTACATTGGAAATAATGGAACAATAATGGTTAGCAGAGTAGATTGCCAAGTTAAGAAAATAGCAAGAGAGCATGTAGCTGCCCTTGATGAATTCATCATGAATGAGCACCTAGGTCACGGATAGAGCACTGGACCTGGAGTCAGGAAGATACTTACTGGAGTCAGCCTTAGATACTTACTAGATGAGTCATTTCACTTCTCTGTGACTCAGTTTCTTTATCTGCAAAATGAGGGTAGTATTAGCACCTACCTCCCAGGGTTGCTATAAGGACAAAATGGGATAATGTTGCTAAGCATTTTGCAAGCCTTAAAGAGCTATATAATTGACTGTTGGTTGTTGTTATTTTAAGTCACTTAGCCCAGAAGAAATGGCAAATGTGATACCTGAACTACTTAATGTCAGTCTCTTTTAAAAGACAGTGGGGAACAGGAGACAAATCACAGGATTACAGAAGGGCAAAATGTTGTCCTGAGTTTCAAAAGAGGAAGAAAATACATTCTGCAGACTCTAAAGTCAGTGAATATGACTTGGACTCCTAGGGAAATTCAGTGAGTGAGCATCTAGAAAAAGAAACAGTGACCACAAACAACCAGCATGGCTTCATTGATAATTGGCCATGCCAAACAAGCTGCATTTCCTATGGAGACAGCATTATTGGATCAGGGAAATGCTAAGGATAGTTTACCAGATCTTCATGAAGCATTGGCTAAAGTATCTCATGCCTTTCTTGTGGAAAAGATGGAGAGATGGGGACTAGACAACAATACAAATAAATTGCGTAGTAACAGTTAGGATGGGCACACTCAAAAGATTAGTAGTGAATGGGCTCAATAGAAATGTGTTGTGAGATTGGCAAAGAAGCACCCCAAGGCTGTATGTATAGTTGGCCCTGTGCTGCTGAACATTTATACTTAACAATGACTTAGATAAAAGCATAGATAATATGCTTATCAAACTGGAAAAGAACACAAAGCTGGCATGGGTAGCTAACACAATGAATAACAAGAACCAAAAAATCTTGACCAGTTACAGAGGCAGGCAAGCTACAGTCCTTGGGTCAATTCTGTCCCACTGGGTACCTGCTTTTGTGCCAACTGTGAGCTAAGAATAGATTTTACATTGTTAGTAATTTGTAGACACCTAGATAGTATTAGACTGAAATTAATAAAATGAAATTCGGTAAGCATAAAGTCTTACACTTAGGTTCATCAGCTTCACAAGTGAAAGATGGCAAAATAACCATTGGTCTGAAAAACATCTGAAGATTTTAGTGAATTGTAAGCTCAACGTGAGTCTCTAGTACAATGTGGCAGCCAATTCTGAAAGCATCTGGTCAGTGTAGTGGATAAAGCAATGGACTTGGAAACAGAAAGACCTGTTAGAACCCTGCCTCAGACACTCACTAGCTATGTGACTCCAGGAAAGTCACTTAACCTCTCAGCCTCTGTTTCCTCATCTGTAAAATGGGGATAATAATAAATCATAGGGTTGTTGTGAGGTTCAGATGAGAATATATGAAGTGCTTTAAATCTTAAACTTACTATAAAAATAGTAGATATCATTATTATGAAGTATAAAAAGATTACTAGATTCAGTAACATTGTTTATTAAGAAGATATACTGGGGGAATGGGGGGGAGGAGCCAAGATGGCAGAGTAGAAAGACACACATATGCTAAATCCTAACCCACAGCCCATAAAATACCTGTACAGAAGAACTCCCAACAAATTCTGGAGCAGCAGAAGCCACAGAACAATGAACTGGAGGAGATTTCTGTTCCAGAGAGCTCTGAAAAACCGACACCAAAGGTCTGTCACGCACCAGACGCAGGGCAGAGCCCAGACCTGCCTTGGCCACGCAGCAGCACCAAGCAGCCTTGAGGGGCAGAATCTCCAGTGGCAGTGCAGGTCCCTCCACCCACAGGTGCCAAAGGTCAGTGAGAGGGTCTTTTCCACCGGCTGAGAGGGGAGTGGGGTGTCCCTATGACTCAGGCCCCCTCGGTTGGCAGCAGCAGAGGCGGCAGCAGATAGGGGCTCCCAAAGCAAGCAGGAGCTCAGATCCATTGTTGAAGGTCTCCTCGTAAACCCCCTGAGGGAACTGAGCCCAGTGTGGCCGCCCTGCTCCCACCTGAGCACCTGAACTTAATCTCACACTGAAGAGCAGCCCCTCCCCCACTGAAAGCCCTGAGGCTGGGAAGCAGCATTTGAATCTCAGCCCCAAATAGCTGACTGGGTGGAACTGGAGGTGAGGTGGGTGTGGAGCAGAAACTCAGAAGTCAAGTAACTGACTGGGAAAATGCCCAGAAGAGGGGGAAAAAAAATAAGACCATAGAAGGTTACTTTCTTGGGGAACAGGTGTCTCCCCCCATCCCTTCAGAAGAGGAAGAACAAGGCATACTGTCAGAGGAAGTCAAGGGCCCTCCCTCCAAAGGGGACTTAAACTTGGCTCAGGCAATAGAAGACCTTAAAAAACAAATTAGCAGCTTACTAAAGGAGAACCAAAAAAATGCTGAGGAAAATAGCAGCTTTAAAAAGAGGCTAACTCAATTGGAAAAAGAGGTCCAAAAAGTCAATGAGGAGAAGGAGGTTTTACAAAGCAGAATTAGCCAAATGGAGGAGAAGGTTCAAAAGCTCACTGAACAAAATAATTCATTGAAAGAGAGAATTGAGTCCAGGGAAAAAAATGAGTATGAGTTAAACCAAGAAGTTAGTAAACAAAACCAAAAATTTAAAAAAATAAAAGATGAGGTAAAAGAACTCATTGGAAAAACAACTGACCTGGAAAATAGATCCAGGAGAAATAATTTAAAAATTATTGGACTACCTGAAAGCCATGATCAAAAAAAGAGCCTAGACGCTATCTTCCATGAAATTATCAAGGAAAACTGCCTTGATGTTATAGAATCAGAGGGCAAAATAGATATTGAAAAAATTCATTGCTCACCCCCTGAAAGAAACCCGAACAGAGAAACTCCTAGGAATATTGTGGCCAAATTTCAGAGTCCCCAGATCAAGGAGAAAATACTGCAAGCAGCTAGAAAGAAACAATTTGAGTATTGTGGAAATACAGTCAGGATAACACAGGATCTGGCAGCTTCAACATTAAATGAACAAAGGGCTTGGAGTAGGATATTTCAGAAGTCAAAGGAACTGGGATTGAAGCCAAGAATCACCTACCCAGCATATCTGAATATAATACTTCAAGGGAAAAAATGGACATTCAGTGATAGAAACAAATTTGAAGATTTCATGTTGAGGAAAAGACCAGATCTGTATTTAAAAATTTGACTTCCCAAGACAAGAATCAAGAGAAACATGAAAAGGTAAACAGGGGGGGAAAAAAGAAAAATCATAAAATACTCTCTAAAGCTGAACTGTTTACATTACTACATGGAAAGAAAATATGTTTAACTCTTGAATCTTTTCTCAGTATTTGGGTAGTTGGAGAGAGTGTACACACACACTCATACACAAACACATAGATAGAGAGTACAGGGTGTGTCATATCAGAAGAGAAGATTTCCACATACACATACACAAATAAATAAATAAATAAATATATGAAATAAAATAAAATAAAAATTAAGGGGTGAAGGAGGAAAATACCGGGAAGAGAAAAGGAGTAATGAAACAGGGCAGGCTATAACTCATAAAAGAGATAAGAAAAATCTTATTCAATAGAGGAGATAAGGGAGAAGGGGAGGGGGAGGAAATAAAGCTACTCTCCCCACATGTGGCTGAAGGAAGGAATAACATGTTCACTAAATTTGATATGAAAATTTATATCACACCACAGGAAAGTAGAAGAGGAGGCAACAAGTGGAGCGAAGGGAATGTTAGAAGGGAGGACAAATGGGAGAAGGGAGTCACTAGAAATAAACACTTTCGAGAAGGGACAAGGTCAATTGTAGGGGGGAAAAATAAGGGGGATAGGGTAGGTCAGAGGACAATATAATTAGTATTACACTACATGATTACTATGGAAGTCTTTTGCAAAACAACACACATTTAGTCTGTATTGAATTGCTTCCCTTCTTAGTGGGGCTGGGGAGGGAGGTGGGGAGGGAAAGAAGTTGGAATTCAAAGTAGTAAAAATGAAAGTTGAGAATTTTTACTGAATATAATTGGGAAATAAGAATTACAGGGATAGGGGTATGGAAATTTATCTTGCCCTGCAAGAAAAGAGAGAAGATGAGGATAGGACAGGGGTGGGGTGCGATGGAGGGGGGGGTACATTGAGGGAAGGAGCAACCAGAATGCAAGGTATTAGGAAGTGGGGGGAGGGGGGTGATGGGGAGAAAAATTGGTCATGTTACAAAGTAAGGTAAAAGCAATTAGTATTAAAACAATAGATTGAATTAATTACTGAGAATAAATCAATGACATCTTTAGTTTGGAGAAAAGAATTTCAGTCTAACTTTCCAAGAGGAAGGTAACCTTTGATAAAATTTGGCATTGATGGAAAAGTCAAGGTTTTAATAGTAAATTTGATTTTATGATTGCCATTTAATCAGGAGCTAGAACATGTATAGAAAGACATGTAAGCCACTTAAGACTTGCCTAAAAGATGTTCCTTAGCCAAAGTGAAACTATAATCATATTTTAAACCTGATTATAGGAACTTGCCATTTTTAGATGCTATGGGACTACTAAGTGACTGTTCTTCTGAGTCTAACTCCAGGTATGGGAAGCAAGAAAGGCGATCCGAGCCTCCATTACATGATGCCAGTATGTTCATGAGAAGCTGGTATGAATTGCATAGGTGATCTCAACGGAAGAGTGGGAGAGTAGCTGTTCAGCATGAGCTGAGGTAGGATTCTCTGGACTCAGTTTCCCTACTGACACCTGGCAGACTTTAAGCCTGACTGAATGCAAGTGGTCAACTGGAACTGACATGAAGTTGGGGAGATATTGTTTCCCTGCAAAGTCCCTACTCTTGGTGGCTATTTCCTATAGTCAAAAGGTTTGTAAGCTTAATTCCAGATCTATTCAACTATAGATTATGGGTAGAGGAACATCTGAGGCTGTCTAAAATTAAGCTATTAGACATAGGACTTTAGACCAACAACATTGTTAGGGTCCTTTTACTCTTAGTAATACTGTGGAGACAATTAGATTAAGAGATTGTGAAGTTAGCAACATAAATATTATCTGTGTCTCATTTGGCTTATGTTTAAAAAAAAAATTCTTTTGTGGTCCATATTGTAAATGCTTTAAAAAGATGTATCACCTGACCAAAAGTCTGAATTGCTTTATCTGTTATAAACTGTGTAAAAATAAATTTTAAAAAAAAGTAGATATACTCAATGAGGAAATACAGAAAAAATATGTTGGAGAGCATGTGAGTGAGGGTCAGCAGAGGAAGACAGAAGAGCTGTTATCCAGGGGGTAAATTACAGAAGGAAGGGAGGAAACAAACATTTATTAAGAACCTAATGTCTTCCAGGCACTATGCTAAATGATTTACAAATATTATCCCAATCAATCTTCATGACAACCCTGGGAGGTAGGTGCTATTATTATTCCCATTTTATAGTTGAGGAAATTGAAGCATTTACCATAGCCACTAAAAGTCTAAGGTTGGATTTGAACTCACGTCTTCCTGGCTTCAGGCCAAGCCGCTATGCACTGCATCACTTAGCTGCCCACCCAGTTAGACAGACAGAAGGGGGAATTAAAAGATAAGTTTGGGAAACTAATCATAAAATCCATTGCTAACAGAGGATAATGTAGTAAAGGCCTCTAGGTCCCTATTTTCAGGAAGGCTGAAAAATGATCATCTGGAGTAGTTTTCACTCTCCTTTTTCTCTCCCTCTGATTTCTTCTTTTTCCTTCTCCTCCTCCTCACGGCCCTCCCCATCACTTACTTCAACCATCACTAGAATAGCTCTGCAATTCTCCTAAGGATCAGCAAATGTGTGGGAGGCTGCCTGGAAGCAGCTTTCTCCATAAATAGCATGGTTAACTACTTAATCGTGTATTTTCAATTGACTCACGATATTGTAGGGTTTTTTTTAATCCCCCCTAGATGCTTGGTTCTATCTCCTAAGTTGCCTGATGGCAGCCCCTACTCCTGGTCCTGAGGGCATGTTTCTTTGATTCCTATGGGTGAGGAAAGCAAAGAAATAACTTGCTTGGTGTGATGGGAAAATGTTCCCCCAAATTTGAAGTCATCTTGTGAAGAGAAAGGTAGAATAGAAAACTCAGAGGGAAAATGGCAGACACCAAGCCTCTGCAGTCTTCTAAGTCCCTGTTTCCCAGTCTTCCCATCCCACTCAAGGCTTTAAATACCTATTTGTGAATCGTTGTGATCTTTTTCTCAGTGGGAATTGCATTATTGAATTCCTCAGGATGTGACAATCAGAGACAAGTTTTGGCACCCCTAAAATAGAGGTTAGACCAACAACAACAAACATTTATGTAGGGTTTTAAGGTTTGCGATGCACTTTACAAACATTACCTCATTTGATCCCTCACATTGACCCTGTTAGGTACCCCTATTTTACAGGTGAGGCAATTAAGGCAGACAGATGTTCAGCTACTTGTCCCAGATCACTCAGATGGCTAGTAGGTATCTGAGACAGAATTTAAACTTGTCTTCCTGGCTGTAGGTGTGGTACTTAATCCATTGAGCCACCTAACTTTATAAATGGTTTCTTCTAGCTTTCAAATTCGGTTTTTGTATGAGTTTATGCTGTTTGGACAGAGAAACTGATATAAATTTGAGTCTAAAAGGGAAAGCACAGAAAAATGAAAAAGAAAGCCAAAGAGCAGTTTCAATGAAAGGAAATTAAGGGGTCTAACTGGAATTCTCCAAAACATAAAACTCTAGAAGACAAACAAGGCCCAAAGACCAACAGGGAGTATTCCCTGGGGTCACTGATTGCCAGACACATGGAAGTAGGCATGGAATCACAGAATGTCAGAGGCAGAAGGGACCTTTGGGGTTAAGCTATTCCAAACTGGGACTTTACAGATGAGAAAACTGAGTCGCAGAGAAATGAAGACTTTCCCGATACCCCTAAATCCTAAGGACCTCCCTCCCTATCTTGTATTTAACTACTTTTGCATTTGTCTTTGTGTGTGTGTGTGTGTGTGTGTGTGTGTGTGTGTGTGTGGTTTCCCCCAAAAGAATGTAAGTTCATTGAGAGTATCACTGTTGTAGGTGCTCAGGGAGATGTCCTGAACCCAGGAATTTGGATGGCACAAATAACTGATGCGGTGCAAACAAGGGGTTACAAAAGGCAGGCAATAAAGCATTACAAGGTGCCAAGTATCTAGGCAGCACAGTGGGTAGAGCACTGGGCCCGAAGTCAAGAGGACCAAAATTCAAATCTGATCTCAGACTTTATTACCTGTGTGACTTTTTGGACATATTGCTTAACCTCTGATTGCCTCAGTTTCTTCATCTGTAAAAAAGGAGATAATAATAGTGAGGATCAAATGAAATTGTAAAATACATGGCACATAGTAAGCACTATATAAATGTTAGCTACTATTACTGTGCTAAGCGATAGATATACAGCAAAAAGAGAGTCTCTATCCTAAAGATTCCTCCATCCTAATTGGGAAGACAACATCAAAGTAGGAGCTGAAAATTAGGAAGCAATGAGACATGGCATGATGGTGACATCTGGAGGGCCAGAAGGGGAATGAAGTTGGTCTAGCCAGCTCTCCTTCCCTAAATGGAAATCCTGGAAAGGACTCATGAATGGGATGAGGGGGGCTGGAGGAGAAGAGCATCCCAGTGTAAGAAGACCCCAGATATTGATAGAAAATCCAGGGTAAGAAGGCAGCTGAATCATAATGGCTAAGTCCAGAAAGTGAGCAGCATTGGAGTGCAAGGAATGGTATACTTATCTTATAAGGATACAAATATGGCATACAGAGCAAGGATATATGCTGGTAATTCTGGATCTGTTTCATTTTCTGATTCCCCCTCAGCTGAGGGCCAAGATTTCTTTTTGTCTGTCTTTCTCCCATGGTTACAGTTATTTTTTTATTATTATTAATTTATTTCGATTAACATTCATTTACATAAGATTTTGAGTTCCAAATTTTCCCCATCTCTCTCCTCCTCCCCCCACCTCAAGATAGTTTGCATTCTGATTACCCTTTCCCCTAGTCTGCCCTCTCCCCTCCTATCCCCCACTCCCTCACTTTCTTGGTGAGATACATTTCTATACCCCATTGCCTGTATATCTTATTTCCCAGTTGCATGAAAAAACAATTTTTAACATTTGTTTTTAAAACTTTAAGTTCCAAATTCTCTTCCTTCTTCCCTCCCCACCTATCCTCATTGAGAAGGCAAGCAATTCAATATAGGTTATACATGTGTAATTATGCAAAACCCTTCCATAATAGTCATGTTGTGAAAGTCATGTTGTGTTCTCTCCTTTGACTCTGCTCCTTTTCAAAAGTGTTTTATTCTGATTCCCTCCTCACCCATTCTGTCCTCCATTCTATCATCCCCTCCATTATCCCCTTCCTCCTACTTTCTTGCAGGGTAAGATACCCAATTGAGCATGTATGTTATTCCCTCCTTAAGCCAAATCCAATGAGAGTGAGGTTCACTCATTCCCTCATCTCCTCACTCTTCCCTGCCATTGTAAAAGCTTTTTCTTGCCTCTTTTATTTGAAATAATTTACCCCATTCTATCTCTCCCTTTCTCCTCCCAATATTTTCCTCTCTCACCCCTTAATTTTATTTTTTATTTATTTTATTCTTTCATATTCAGCTCACCCTGTGCCCTCTACACACACACACACACACACACACACACACACACACATACATACATACATGTATGTATTCTCTCCAACTACTGTAATCCTGAGAAAAGTCTCATGAGTTACAAATATCATCTTTCCATGGAGGAATGTAAACAGTTTAAATGTAATAAGTCTCTTATGATTTATCTTTCCTGTTTATCTCTTCATGCTTCTCTTGATTCTTGTATTTGAAAGTTAAATTTTCTATTCAATTCTGGTCTTTTCATCAAAACTGCTTGAAAATCCTCTCTTTCATTGAATATCCATTTTTTTCCCTGGAGTATTATATTCAGTTTTGGTGGGTAGGTGATTCTTGGTTTTAATCCTAGTTCCTTTGACTTCTGGAATATCATATTCCAAGCCCTCTGATTTCTTAATATGGAAGCTGCTAGATCTTGTGTTATTCTGATTGTGTTTCCACAATACTTGAATTGTTTCTTTCTGTCTGCTTGCAGTATTTTCTCCTTGACCTGGGAATTCAGGGATGTGGTTACAGAATTCCTAGGAGTTTTTATTTTAGGATCTCTTTCAAGAGACGATCAGTGGATTCTTTCAATTTCTGTTTTACCTTCTGGTCCTAGAATATCAGGGAAGTTTTCCTTGATAAATTCTTGAAAGATGATGTCTAGGTTCTTCTTTTTCCTGGAAAACTTTTTATTGTAGGTGTAGTGGGACAGTTGGACACAATTTAGATGATTCCAATTTTGTTGGCAACATCTAAAGCATCATAATCTGGAGCAAGCCAGACATAGGCTTTCTTATCTCCATCAGGTTGGATCAATGTGTTGACCTTGGCCAGATCAATGTCATACAGCTTCTTTATCACCTGCTTGATCTGATGCTTGTTGACTTTGACATCTACAATGAAGACTAGGGTGTTGTTGTCCTCAATCTTCTTCACAGCAGACTCAGTGGTCAAGGAAAACTTAATGATGGCATAGTGACCAAGCTTGTTTCTCCAAGTGGCATTTTTCTGAGGGTATTTGGACTGCTTCTGAAGTCTTAGTGTCTTGGGTTGCCAGAAGGTGGGGGATGTTAGGATCTTCTTCTTTTTGTGGTTACAACACCGCCTTCTTGGCCTTCAAGGCCTTGGACTTGATTTCTGTCTTGGGGGGACAATGGCTTCCTTCTTTGCCTTCAGTGCCATCTTGGGGGAAAGCTAGGCTCTTTTTTTGATCATGGCTTTCAAGTAGTCCAATAAGTTTTAAATTATCTCTCCTGCATCTCTTTTCCACGTCAGTGGTTTTTCCAATGAGATATTTCACATTGTGTTCTATTTTTTTTCATTCTTTTGGTTCTGTTTTATACTTTCTTGATTTCTCATAAAGTCATTAGCTTTCATTTTCTCCATTCTAATTTTTAAGGAGTTATTTTCTTCAGTGAGCTTTTGGACCTCCTTTTCCATTTGGCCAATTTTGCCTTTTAAGGCATTCTTCTCCTCATTGGTTTTTTTGGACTTCTTTTGCCATTTGGGTTAGTCTATTTTTAAGGTGTTATTTTCTTCAGTAATTTTTGGGGCCTCCTTTTGCAAACTGTTGACTTGTTTTTCATGATTTTCTTGCATCACCCTCATTTCTCTTCCCAATTTTTCCTCTACTTCTCTTACTTGATTTTTGAAATCCTTCTTAAGTTTTTCCATGGTCTGTATGTAACCAATTCATGTTTTTCTTGGAGGTTTTAGATGTAAGAGCTTTGACTTTGTTGTCTTCTTCTGGTTGTATGTTTTGATCTTCTTTGTCATCAAAGTAAGATTCTATAGTCTGAGGATTTTTATGCTGTCTGCTCATGTTCCCAGCCAAATATTTGACTTTCTAATTCTTTGTCAAAGTAGGACTCTGCTTCTAGAGGGGGAGGAACAGTGTACTGTCCCAGACTTCAGGGGGCTTGTGCAGCTGTTTTCAGAGCTACTTTTAGGGGCCCATGAATTTTCAGTTCTTCCAAGGTGGTATGATCAAAGAAGGGGTGGTTCCTTCTTTCCTGACCTGTGCTCTTGTTTTGTGAGTGACCAAAAGAACTCATTTCTGCCTTGGAACAGTGGGGAAGATTCCCTCTCCACTGCACCACAATCTTTACCACACCAGCATTCCTCTTCACCCTAGGACTGTAACCCAGGACTAAGACTCAGATCCAAGCAGGGCAAAGCTAGAGAATCCTATCTCAGTATCAGCAAAGATCACCCTATGATTAGTCACTCCATTCTCACACAGTGTATGGGCCAGGAGTTCCAGAATCAGCTTCTGCTGCTGCCCCTGCTACCGCCCCTGCTACCACCACCTCTGCTGCCATGGGGCTGAGACCAAACTGTGCTGTTCCCACCCTCAGGTCCAAAAGTTTTCCCACTGACCTTCTATGCTGTCTCTGGCACTTGTGGGCCAAAAAGCCTGTTACCCACCACAGCTGCCAGTGATTCAGTCCCCAAAGACCTGCTCCAGCCCCATCTATGCTGGTGTGGCCCACGCTGGATTGTGCTCCACTCCCAGCCTAGTGTGAAAGACCCTTCCTGTCAACCTTTCAGGTTGTCTTGGGCTGGAAACTTGTTTCATTACATTATGTTGTGGGTTCTTCACCTCTAGAATTTGTTCAGAGTAATTTTTAGAGGTATTTGGATGGGTTTGGGAGAGAGCTCAAGCAAGTCCCTGCTTTTAGTCCACCATCTTGGTTCCCCCCCCCCAAACAGATACAAAGACAGTTGATGGCTAGTACAGAAACACATGATATATGAGAACCATCATGTCTGAGGAGGCACGGGCCTCCTTAGAGGAGCCATCAGACACTACATCACTAGTGCAAAGCTCAACGTTTGAAACAAAGAAACTTTTGCGCTTTATCTGCCTACATGGCAGAGCATTAGAGGGTGAGGCTACTATCCATATAGAATCTTTTGCCAACCAACTGCCTCCTACAGAGTAGTTGGACTAGCCTAGATAAGGAGTTGGGGGACAGGGAAGAGGGATATAAGACATATCATGTATTGAGCACACTGGGCCACAACCACCACCCTGATCACCATCCCACCTCAGACCCTAATGGAGACCACCTTACTCCCAGCAACTTGTAATTCTATTTGCTGTATAGACTAAGGACTTCCATTATGAAACTCTATCCCTACAACAACCTAGAAACTTCACCCCTTGAAATTCTAGCAGCTCCCTAGGACTTGTTTCTTATCTTGTAATGTAAATAGTCTTGGCCACCATGAATGGCACATAATCCATGCTCAATAAATGCTTGTTGCTTGATTGAATCAATTCAACAAACAGTTGTTAAATATCTACTATAGAGTGAAGCTGAGATGGCAAAGAAAAGGCAGGGACTTGCCTGAACTCTCCCAAACTCCCCTCCAAACAACTTTAAATAATGCCTCAAGATGAATTCTGTAGCAGAAGAACCCTCAAAAGAATGGAGTGAAACAGTTTTCTAGCCCAAAACCACTCAGAAGGTCAGTAGGAAAGGTCTGTTGCACCTGAGTGATAGTAGAATACAGTCCAGCACAGCTTGTAACCCAGTAAATAAGCAGCAGGCCTTGGGGATGACTGAACCAACTGCAGCAGTTGAGGCTTTTGGAATTCTTGGCCAACAACTGGTCAGAAGATTAGAAAGGCCCCTTTGCTGGCACTTGGCACAAGATTTATTGTTATATTGCCTATACTCAGATCTGGGTTGTAATCCTGGATCACAGTTCCAGGGCAAGGAGGAACACTAACACACCAGAGTGGGTGCTTATGATCACTCACAGACCAGAGCACAGGTCAGGATAGTAGTAAACACACTTCTTCTTAGATCATACTACCTTAGGAGAATTGAGAACTGACAGACCCCCAAAACTAGTTATGAAAACAGCTGCACAAAAAAACCCCTGAAGCTTGGGGCAGTGTCCCCTCCACACCAGGAACAGAGATCAACTTTGACAGATGAAGTTAGAAGTCAAGATATAGGCTGGAAAAATAAGCACACAACAAAAAAAGAACCCAACCATAGAAAGTTACTATAGTGACAGGGAAGATCAAAACAAACTCAGAAGACAATAAGGTCAAAACTGCTATATCCAACACCACAAAGAAAAATGTGCAGTGCTTTAAGCCCAAAAAGAAATCCTGAAAGAGCTCAAAAAGTATTTTTAAAAGCAAATAAAAGAAGCAGAGGAAAAATTGGGAAAAGAAGTGAGAATGATACAAGAAAGTCATGAAAAAGAGTCAAGAGTTTGGTAAAGAAAACACAAAAGAATACTGAAGACAATAATATCTTAAAAAGAGAAAAGGTCAAATGGTAAAAGAGACACAAAAATCCACTGAAGAGAAAAATGTCTTAAAAAATTATTGAACTGCCTAAAAGCCATAATAAAAAAGAGACTAGACATAATTTTTCAATAAACTATCAAGAAAAACTGCCCTGATATCTTAGAATTAAAGAGTAAAATAGAAATTGGAAGAATCCGCTGATCACCTCTTAAAAGAGATCCCAAAATAAAAACTCCCAGGAATGCTATAGCCAAAATTCAGAGCTCTCAGATCAGGGGGAAATTATTATAAGCAGCCAGAAAGAAACAATTCAAATATCATGGAGCCACAGTCAGGATAATACAAAATTTAGCAGCTTCCACATTAAAGGAATAGAAGGCTTGGAATATGATATTCTGGAGGGCAAAAGACCTAGGATTAAAATCAAGAATTATCTACCCAGCAAAACTGAATATAATCCTTCAGGGACAAAAAAAAAATAGACATTCAATGAAATAGAGGATTTGCAAGCATTCCAGAACTGAATAGATGTGACTTTCAAATTCAGGACTCAAGAGAAGTATAAAAAGGTAAATAGGTAAGAGATATCATAAGGGATTTAAGAAGATTAAATTGCTTACATTCCTACATGGGAAGATGATACTTGTAACTCCCAAGAATTTTCTCGTTTTGGGGGCAGTTAGAAGGAGTAAACATAGGGGGCAGGGATGTGAGTTGAATATGTTGGGATAAAATCTAAAAAAATTAAATTAAACTAAAGGATGAAAAAGAGGAATACACCTGGAGAAGGAGAAATGGAGAGAGAGAATGGGGTAAATTATCTCATATAAAAGAGGCCTGAAAGAGCTTTTACGGTGGAGAGGAAAGTGGCAGGAGGGGAGGGAGGGGAAGTACTTGCACCTTACTGTCATTGAAATTGGTTCAAAGAAGGAATAACATACACACTCAGTAGAGTATAGAAATCTATCTTATCTTACAGAAAAGTAGGAGGGAAAGAGGGAAGAGGTAGGGAGGGTCACACTGATCGAAACGGGGGCAGACAGGAAGAGGTAGTAGTCAGAAGCAAAACAGTTTTGGGAATGAACAGGATGAAAGGAGAAAGATGGAATAGGGAAATAGGATGCACAAGTACACAATAATTATAATTGTGAAAAAAAATTACAGCAAGTTTCTCTGATGAAGGCCTTATTTCTCAAACATGTTAGAGAATTGAGTCAAATTTATAAAAATAAAAGTCATTTCCCAATTGATAAATGGTCAATGGATATGAACAGGCTGCTTTCAGATGAAATAATCAAAGTTATCTATAATCATACAAAAATGTTTTAAATCACTATTGGTTTGAGAAATGCAAATTAAAATAACACCAAGGTACCAACTCATACCTATCAGATTGACTATTATGACAGTAAAAGAAAATGACAAATGATGGAGGAGATGTAGGAAAATTGAGACAGCAATGCACTGTTGGCAGAGTTGTGAACTGACTCAACCATTCTGGAAAATAATTGGGAACTATGCCCCAAGGGCTACAAAACCATGCATACCCTTTGACTCAGAAATATCACTACTAAGTCTGTATCCCAGAGAGATTTTTTTAAAAGGAAAAGGACCTATGTGCACAAAAATATTTAAAATAGCTCTTTTTGAGGTGGCAAAGAATTGCAAGTTGAGGGGATGCCCATCAATTGAGGAATGGCTGAATGTGCTGTGTTATGTAATTGTGATAGAATACTATAGTGCTATAAGAAATGACAAGTAGGATACTCTCAGAAAAACCTGGGAAGACATATGAACTGATGCAAAGTGAAATGAACAGAACCAGGAGAACATTACACACTGTAACAGAAATATTGTGAATAATTTGGCTATCCTCAGCAACACATTGATCTAAGACAATTCTAAAGGACTTAATGATGAAAATGCTACCTATTTCCAGAGGAAGAACTGATGGAATCTAAAAGCAGATTGAAGAATACTTTTTTAAAACTTCATTTTTCTTGTTTCTTTGGAGGGGTTTTGGTTCATGTTTTGTTTTACAACATGACTAAGATGGATATTTGTTTTGCATGACTGTACATATATAATCTATATCAAATTGCTTGCCTTCTCAATGAGGGGTGAGGGAAGGAAGAGAATTTGGAACTTAAAATTTTTTTAAAAATTGATGTTGGGGCAGCTAGGTGGTGCAGTGAATAGAGCACTGGCCCTGGGATCAGGAGGACCTGAATTCAAATCTGGTCTTAAACTCTTGACACTTACTAGCTGTGTGACTTTGGGCGAGTCACTTGATTGCAATTGTCTTGCCTTCTCTCCTCCAAAAAGAAGAATGCTAAAAAATTTTAATGTATAGTTGGGGGGATAAAATATTAAATGTTTAATTTTTATTAATTTTAACATTTAATATTTAAATAAAGCAATTAAATAAAGCAGAAAATAAAACAATCATTGTCCTTAAGATGAAAGGACATGTACATAGAACAATAAGTACAAAATATTTTTGAAGTATTACTGAGTCATTTCATCTAGGAGAGCACTAACAACAAGGAGGAATCAAGAAAGATTCTATGTAGAAAGTGGAGTCTGAGCTATGGTTTGAAGGAAGATATTCCATGAGGTAGAGGTTAAATATGGGAGGGACTAGCCAACCAGTTTGTTTGGAGCAGAGAGAAAATGAAGGGGAACAATCTGAAATAAACCTGAAAAGAAAGATGGAAGCCCTAGAGATTGAAAAAATTGAGAATGTTCAGCTCAAAGAAAAACAGGACTGACATGATAGCTGTCTTTAAGTATGTGAAGGGCTGTTCCGACAATGAGATGTGTTTTGTTTAATCATAAAATACAGAAGTAGCAACAATGAATGGAAATTCCAGAGAGGAAGATTTCAACCTGATGTAAAGGAAAAAATCCTAATTATTAGAGCTATCTAAAAGTAGAATAGCCTCCCTCACAAGGTCTTTAGTCAGAGGTTGGACCATCAGCTCTCAGGGATGCCATAGAGAAGTTTCCTGCTCAGAAATGAATTAGGTTAGATGACCTTTGAGGTACTTTCCAGAGAATACAGAAAACTCTAGGTGTTGCCAATGGCCCAGGTATTGCTGACCTTGTGAAATAGAGGCATAGTCCTCCAGCCCTTCACCGTTCACCAGTAAAGTAAAACATAAAAAAATATAAACATGGACGCATAGGGAAATCCTCTCAAGAACTCCTCTGACAAGAAGTGAACTTACTTAGTAACTCTCACCAACAATGACCTACCAAAATTCCAAAGGACTCATTATGAAGCATGCTATCCCACCTCCAGATGGAGAGTTGATGGATTCACAGTGCAGACTGAAACGTTTTTCTTTTCTTTTTTTTTTCTGAAACATTGATAATAGGAAAATTTGTTTTGCATGACTTCATACTTAAAATGAATTTTTTTATTTCGTGACTTCTCAAAGAATGGAGAAGAGGTAGAGTAAGAGAAAGAATTTGAAACTGAAAATAAAATAAAATTGACAAAAGAAAAGTGAACGATGAAAGAAAAGTGACCTCATTTGGTTTTCTTCCACTCACTTCTTCCAAAACACATTTCTCTGTCACTGGAACACAGGGCATCTCAAAAATCTTACTGTACTTAAAAGACTTATGGAACACCCTGTATGGAACACCTGTTTAAACACAAGCCCACAGTCTCTATTTCTAATATTTAGGCTTCTTATGGGCAGCCTTATGGTTTGAAGGAGGCTGATGTCATTATTAGAACAACTGGGAATAACTACTTACTTTCTGATCCACAGACCCACAGTCTTGCCTCCTTGATTTTGGAAAGTCTATGCCTCCTCTAAGAATTCAGTGGCAATTTGTTGGTGATGATTGTGGTGTCTATTCTACATTTGAGGGTGATGTTCTAAAAGCTGTAACTGGGTATTTAATTATAGCAAAGTTTAATGGAAGGAACATTGGAGGCTGGATTACAAAACTTGAGTAGGAGTTCCAGCTCTGGTCCCACAGGTAGCTAGTAAGTGTCTGAGACAGGATTTGAACTCAGGTCTTCCTGATGCCAACTCCAGCACTCTATCCACTATGCCACCTAGCTGCCTCAAAAAGATACTTGTTAGCTCAGTGAATTGACAGGACCCAAGAAGATTTCCCACAATGAAAGGAGGAGCTAAAGTTTCCAACTAACATCAAAGAAAGAGGTGTAAATGGCATAGTTATTTGGATAGTCTGAGTCAGATTCTGGAATTATATTTTGAGAAAAAAGGAAGATATTCAGTTTTCAAAAATGTTACACATGGCTTTTCAGGAAGGCTGGCACAGAAAAACTATCATAGTGATAGGGGATTTCACAGATCTAGACATCTGTTAGAAGTCTCATTCTGCTAAAAACAGAGTACCGATAAATACTTGACTTGATTTGCTGGCAATTTCCTCTCCCAGAAGGTATGTAAAGGAAGAAATAAGAATAAGTACTACTCTGTATGTAATCATCAGCAACAAGGAAGGACTGGCGAAGGAAGTTCATGTGATGGGAAGCTTAGAAGAAAGTGATATCAGTTGATCAATCAATCAACAAGCATTTATTAAGTACCTAATATAGTCTAGGCACTGAGCAAGATCCTGAGGATAAAAGTACAAAGAATGAAATCCTTCCTACTCTCAAGGAGCATTCTAATGGGGGAGACAAGGACATACATAAGTATATAGAGAATAAATGTAAAAAGTATATGAAGTAGTTAAGCACAAGGTAGTTTGGGAGCGAGGGCATTTGCTGTTGAAGGGATAAGGAAAGGCTTCATGTAGAAGGAGTGCTCAGACAGTGTCATGCAGAAAGAAGGATTCTGCAAGGTAGAGGCAAGGAGGGATTCTAGGCAAGGAGCACTGCCCATGTAAAGGCACAGAGATGGGAAATAGGAGGAACAAAGAGAAGGTAAGTTTGGCTGGATCAGAAAGAATAGGAAGTGGCATACAATGAGACTGGAAAGCTCTTTTGGGGGCAGATTGTGAAAGGCTTTAAAAATCTAAGCAGAGATGTTTATATTTCATCCTGCAGACAACAGGAACCACTAGAGTTGACTAAATAGGGCAGTGACATGGTCAGATCTGCACCTGAGGAATACTACTCTACTCTCAGTGGAAAGGATGGACTGGAAGAGTGAGAGAGTTGAGGCAGGGAACCAAAAAGGAGGTTACTGCAATAATCTAGCTGACAGATGATGTGGGCCTGAAGTAAGGTGACAGCTGTGGAAAGAAGGGATCAGATTGAAGATTTTTCTGCAGGAAGAAATGTCAAGGTTGAGCAATTGATTGTATATATTGGGTAAGAGAGAGTAAGACACTGAGGATAACGTCAACATTATGAACCTGGGAGGCCAGAAGAATGGTGGTGTCTTAGTCAGAAATAGGAAGTTTGGGAGAAGAGGGTTGAGGGGGGGAATGGGGAAAAGTAATTAAAATAATACATCAAACATTTAAAGTTCATAGTATTCTAGACATAGTCGGATATATCCTCTAGAATGTTACAAAAGACATTTCATAAAGGTTTGAGAAAATATAGAAAGATCATATAGTCAGAGATTCTACATGGAAAGACACGGAATGATGGGAAAGAAATGATGATAGCTTTCCAAGTGAAACACGATTACAAGTGAATGAGACAAGGAAGAAAAAAGCAGGGCATCAAAAGGAACTAATGAGTCTGCAGAGAGTACTCTGATGAGTTCAGATTTTTAAAAATGCTAAAGATAGGAGCATAGAACTCAGAACAAGTGCAAAATATTGTCATGGTCCTGTAATAATAGTGTTAGGAATCCCAAAGACCAGGATGAACTGAGAGATGCAAAAAAGGAGGGGTCTAAGAAGAATATAAGTGATTTTTATGATTCTCAGATCTGTTTATCCAGCTCCAAAGTCTCTCTTGATCTCCAGTGTTCCATCTCCAATTGTCTATTGGACATCTAAAATTAAACGTCCTGTAGACTCAACATGGCCAAAACAGAACTCATAATCCATCCTCACACACAACAGGTACACCAGACCTTCCCTTCTTCCAAACTTCACTCCTACTGTGAAATGCACCACTATCCTCCCAGTCATTCAGACTTGAAACCCAGATGTCACCTTCACCTCCTTACTCTGACTCACTGCACAATCCAAACTTTTTGCCAAGTCCTATCATTCATACCAGGAGTGGGGAACCTGCAGCCTCCAGGCCATTTGTGGCCTTCAAGGTCCTTAGGTGTGGCCTTTTGACTGAGTCCAAATCCTTTTATTAAGGATTTTTTTAAGTATATAATGCATAATATTTATAATATATTTACATAATATGCATATAAAATATATAATTATATATTACACATAATACATAATTTATATATAATTATATAGAAGATATCTATATGAATATATAATATAAATATATAATATATATTAAATATATTTATATAATTATGATAATATATAACACAAATATAGGGATTTTTTTAACAAATTCTTTCATTAAGGAGATTTGTTCTGTGAAGTTTGGATTCAGTCAAAGGACCTAGAGGACGATATGTGGCCTTAAGGCTGCAGGGTCCCCACCCCTGATTTACACCATCACATCTCTCAAATACATTCCCTTTACTCTACCAGCCTCCTATAGGCCTTTATAACCTCATGTTTGGACTATTTCAATAGCCTCTGGTTGATCTCTCTTCCTCAGATCTCTCCCCACTCCAGACTATACTTCATTCAATTGCTAAAGTGATCTTCCTAAAGTACAGATAGGACCATGCCATACTTCTAATCAAGAAACTCCAATGGCTCCGTTATCTCGAGGATAAAATATAAAGTCCTCTGTTTGACTTTTAAAACCCTTCACAACTCAACCTTTTCCCAGTCTTTTCCAATTCAGGCTACTTTTCCAGTCCCCTCCACATACTTAACAATCCAGTAAGACTAGCCTTGCTGTTCCTTACACATGGTATTCCATCTCTCAACTCTATGCCTTTTCACCAGCTCTCCCCCATACAGAGAACGGTTTCCCTCTCCCCTTCTATCTCCTGGCCTCCTTGCCTCTTTTCAAGATTCAGTTCTCATCCCACCTTCTACAAGAGGCCCCCCACCCCCCACCCCAAACATACTAGTTGTGCCTTCCCTCTGTGGATTACCTCCCATTCACACTATTAATGTCTTATATGTATTTTCTCCCTGATTTTTTAACTCCTTGAGGGTAGGAACTGTTTTTTATTTTCTTCAGTATTCTTATCACTTAGTACAAGAAACACTTAATTATGCTTGTTGATTTGAAAGTTTAGCTAACAAGGGTACTATCTATGATGTCAAGTGGTATGGGGTCATGTGAACCTAGATGTACACTTTTTATCTATGTGGTGGTTATCATTAGGAAAGAGGTAGGTGAGGTGGGTCTTCTTGACTACTTTTAGGAGGTGGAAGTAAGAACTAATTAACACATACTGGATACTAACTAACTGATACAGGCAGAACTCCCAGAGAGTTCAGAAGAAATGCTAGGAGACTGGCTTTGGATTATTCTATCAAATGAGAAAATCAAAGGTCTTTTAGAAATGCTTATGATGCTTATCTTGGGATTCTACGTGTGAAATACAAGTTCAGATCTCATGATGGGGGACTGGGGAGCAACAAACTTCTAATACCCAAAGATTCTAATTTTCTCTCCTCTCCACAACCCATCTCCAAATGGATATGCCATTGGAACTATTGGACCAGTAGGAGACCGATCCAGTTAGGAAGAAAGACACACCAAAGACAGGTATGGAAATGGAGGGACCTGACAGAAGAATCAACTTTAGGGATCATGACCCTTTGTGAAAGTGAAAAGCAATGTCTATAGATTCAAGAAAGGAGAAGATGGTGGGAATCCAGCTGAGCAGCTTACTCAACAGAGAGCCATACCCCAGAAGATCTGTCTGAGGGCTTTACAAAGAGAGAAAAGACTTCCAGTACCTGGAGCTATATACCATCATTTGGCACACAGATATATCCTACATAAGTGCTTCTCTATCATTGAATAGAGTTTATTTGTGGAAGAATGCATCCCAGACTTTTGGGGAAAGGATGTTTTATCCTTACTATACAATCTTAGTAAATGTCTTTGCTAGAAGTTCATCTAATCTACTGGCTGATTATTAATGAAAAGCATGCAAGTGGGCACTTGCGACCTATAGTAATAGGAATCGTCACCTACAGTTTGGTAGATTATCAATGTAGAATATTGTATCTACTCTCAGACATGATTTATGTATTGGTTGGTTTTGCTCAATTGATTTTTTTCTTTTTTTTAAACAAGGCTTTTGTCTTTATGTGGGGGGGAAGATGTCTTCATAAATGAATATAATAGTAAACGCATCTATAAAACACTTTTTAAAAAATATTAGGAGTTACATTAACAGCAAGTTCTATATGAGCCAGAAATGTATCAGAATAGTCAAAAAAGCTAATGCAAATTTAAGTAGCATCAATAGAAGCATCATGTATAGAAAGAAAAATAATAGTTGCACTGTGCTCTATTATCTTGGACTGTATTACATCTGCAATATTGTGTTCAGCTCTGCTTGACACATTATAGAGACATTAACAGAGCAGAATACATTTGGGGAAAGGCAACCAGCATAGTGAAGGGTCTGGAAACCATGGGACAGTTGAAGAGCCTAGGGGTGTTGAACCTAGGGAAGAGAAGACTTAGAAGGGTCCACATGATATAGTGGAAAAAGTGGTGGATTTTCAGAGGACCTGGGTTTGGATCCCAGCTTTGACAACTGTGTGTGTCCTTGGGCAAATCATTTAACCACTCTGAGACTCAGTTACTGCATCAGTAAAATGAGGGAGTTGGACTAAATGACATTTAGGTTCTCTTTCAGCTTTAAGTATCTGATCTATGATAGATAGTAATCTTCAAGTATTTAAAAGACTAGCATTTGAAAGAGAAATTAACCTGCTGTAACAGAATTATGATTAATAAATGGAAGTTATAGGGCAACTAATTATGAGGAAGAATATTTTTAATTAGGTCTGTATCAAGAAGTAATTGGTACATTTCCTATGACTGGTGGCAGTCTTCAAGCAAAGGCTAGATGACTACTTGTTGGGACTATTTTAGTAGGTTTCTATTTAGTATTGAGTTGGATTAGTCAACATCTGAGGTTCCTCCCAGATCTGAGTTGCTATGATTCTGTCCAACAATGGAACAGACTATCCTGTGAGTTTCCAGTTACCAGTAGTGTTCAAATAGAATGTAGATAATGTTGACCTGAAAACTTTGTTAAGAAAAGGCAACAGGCTAAATGCATACATTTTATGATTTAATTAATTAATTGATCAATTCCCTATTAAAGACAACGGTAACATAATGCATTATGGAGCCAGAAATGTTCTGGCTACCCAGTGCAGAAATCTTCTGGCTTATATACATTTTGCCATGAGAAAGGAACTCTCCTAATTGAGCAAATCATAAATTCAGTAAGACAGGACAATTAGCAAAGTAATGTTGGTCAGGCCTTGGGATTCCAGCTGGGTAAACATATATCTTGGTGATAAAGAAGGAAATTCCACCACTAGTAAGTGGCAGGCTTCCTGCCCTAAACAGATAACTGACATAGGAAAGGGTAAACAAAGTTTCAATTGAAATTATGACCTAAGATGTCTATTTTTCTTTATCATTAATATGCCATAACATAGTATATGTCTATAGATAATAAGATACAAAGGAAAGTCTCATTATTCAAGATACAGTGTCTTAGGTTAAAGGTCTCTTTAAGGAGTGTAGAGTCGGCCTTGGCTGGCTTTTGCTGACATAGGAAGAGGCACTCTCTGAGTTTACTTCAGAGAGAACAAAGAGATTATTCCAAAATTTTATATTAAACATTATCAATAACTACCTGTCAGATACATAGGATCTTGGAGTTTGGAGTTTAGAGTTTGGCTGTACCTTTAACATTATCTAGTCTTTATTTTTACAGATGAAGAAAGTGAGGCCCAAAGAGGTTAAGTGACTTGCCCAAGTTCACAGAGATAGCAAATTAAAAAATTGGGATTTGAATTCAGATCTTCTGACCTCCAAATCCAGTATAATTTTCACTTTGATTCCTGCATTATGGGGGAGACTGCACTAAATTGCCTCTAAAGTTTCTTTTAACTTTATGATTCTATGATTCTAGGAATACACTTGTTAAATTATGAAGGCACCTCAATGTTTTCAGAAAATTGATGTTTTCTAGAGTCAGTAGTCCTCATAAATTCTATAGGACTTTGCATTGTCATCTTAAAATGAAGAAAATAATATCTGCTTTACCCTTATACCCACAGGGATGTTACAAGGATCAAATTAGTTTCTCTTATGTAAATAAGCAAGTGGCACATGTTGGAAAGAGATGGTGAGGTAGATATGGAGAGGGTAAAGAATCGGATTGAAAAATATCATTGAACAGTATGAACTTCAAAAGAGGAGAAGTTGTTGAGTGACGGTGACAGATCAAGGATCTGGAAATAGATATGTTGAACAAGTAGTGTCCTGCTTCCTCCTGACCCTGTGAATCAGAAGGTATAAGAGGAATGGACCACGTTGGAGAGAGTTTCAAAGGATGCAATATTTCAATGTAAAGCTACATTTCAGTTAGTGCCTAGAGAAGGAATATGCATAAGAAGAAGAGATCAAGAATGAAAGAGTATTAACAATAGATTAGTGAGGTTCCTGAGGAGAACATAGTAAAAAGAGTAGTCCTTGTAGAATGGTGACAGGAAAGGCAAGATTGAAATGGATGGTGATGAGACTATATTGAGAGATAACAGAACAAAAGGTTTTTTGCTTGAGGCGGGTGGTGGTACTGAATGACAATAGTGAGCAGAAGGTTGAATTTGGCTATTTAGAGGATCTGGGAGTACTGAGTAGGCAGAAACTCATAGAATAAATTAGCCCCAAAATTCTAATTAGAATGATGGAATGCAGAGTCTTCACAATCCTATCTCTCAAACGAATCCTGAAAATTCTTTATAGCAGGAAATAAGCACTGGTTAGTGGTATGGAAAGGGGAAGGTTGAACAGAGGCCTTTTCAAATTAAAAAAAAAAAAGATTTCCAGAGCCTTAATTGTATAACATGCCTCCCTAACACTTCACACATGGTAGGCAAAAATCAATTAACTTTTAGCCTTACTAAGAAAAGTTGTCTTATCTTGCTTTAGTAGTGAGATCAATAATACTTCAAATAGTCATTAAACCAAGGAATAATCCTAAAAATAAAAGGGAAATATAAGTTTGAACACACACTATTATAGCATCCCCATGTTATCCTCTGCTCTGTGACTCACAAATAGGAATTAGGATAAGACATGTTACAATGAAAAAAGATAAAGCCAAATCTAAAACCATGAACAGATAATGTGAACAGACTTAATCCAACCACTTCTGTGTGCAGCTGCTAGAGTGAACTACCATGGACAGTTCCTTTGCCTGAAATAGGAGGCTGAGGCAATAAAGAGAACTAAATGAGAAAAGGAAGGTAAAAATGAGCCTGGGATGAGAGCATTCTGTATCACACCGAAACCATGGATGAGACTGATTTCTAGTTGTAAGATTAAGTTTGGACATTCTTAGACCAACAATTACATTTTGTGATTTTTTTTCCCCAAGATTGTTTTAGGTCAGGGTGAAAGAGTTGCCTGCCTACAACATCACACCACAAACACACTTAAAGAAGTGTAGTATATTGACCAATTTTTTAAAAATGTTAATAGATTAGAAGAATTCTAACAAGGAAATTATAGACAATGGCATGTCTTAAGGAAAATATCTTACAAGTGTTTATTCACAAGGAACAATATTTGCCACCTATGTGACCTAAGGCAAGTCTCTTAACTTCTTTGGTCTTCAGTTTCATCATGAAATTTTTCACTGTCATCACCCAGAGAGAAGGTGAAAGCATCTAATCCTCTCCTTTTATAATCCCTTCTAGCTCTAAATCTAAGATTCCATTAGTCTATGAATAGGAAAATAGAAGAGATCTGAGAGAAATATTATTAATAAGCAATATCTTGAGGCAATTCAGAGCTCTACCCTTCTTCCAAATTCCTGATTTAAAAATTTTCAGTCTCTTGAAGGACATTACTGATAATGAGACTGAATTAACTCTCCTCATCTAGGTCAGACCCCATTGATTTTACAAGGCATTTAATCTAAAGTAGGGGAAAGTGCATTATATTCTACTAAAGCTTGGGTGGAGACAGATCCTTTTGTCTAGATAGCCCAAGGCTGAGAGTGGCTGATATAGTTTCTAAGTCTAAGGGGGACATGATGTCACTCTCAGCCCCTCATTGAGCTCCTATATAAACTGTGAACCTGCTGCCATCTGCCACAATTGTCTTTGGTTTAAGAGAGGTGGCCAAATGGCCATTTTATTAATAACCTGCTGGCCTTATTAATAAAATGATTAAGTTACCCAGAAACTATTTCAAACCTTTTAATTGTCACAGATCTCTGGCAACCATCCTCATATCTTGACTACATCAACTGGATGCAGAATTGAATAAAGCTTAGAATAGCAACATGAGACAATAGAACACTAATTCCTCCGGTCCCAAGAAATAGAAAAAGCAGATGTCTTCATCCCTCAAGTTCCTTATTATAAGTAGAAACCCAGAGAACCAAATTGGGTCCATGGAAAGGAAGAAGAATTTTTTTTTAAGTGGTTAAATTTTAAAATAGAGTGGTTAGAAAAGTTTGTGGTTATGCAATTTACTTTCATATATTTCTCAAACAATGTAGTAGCAAATTCCTTATTCTTAGGAAATGTTTTGTTGATTGGACTTATTGATAAGCTGATGAGTGATTTTAATACTTTTTAAATCTGATAGCCAAACTGTATAGGGAATTAATACAAATATGCAGTAAGTGTTAAGAAGAGCCATTTCACAATGGGTAAATAACAAAAAGACATAAATCATTCTCAAAAGAATTATAAATTATTTACAATCATATTGAAAGATTGTTCCAAATATACAAATTAGAGAAATGCACATAAAACTTTGACGTTTTATCTCATACCCATCAAATTGATAAAAATGACAAAAAATGAAAATAGTCACTGTTGAATACTGGTGGATCTGTGAACTGATCCAACCACTCTGGAAAGCAATTTGGAATTCTGTCATATAAGTGACTAAATTGTCCATACCCTTTCTTCTAGAGATCCCACTGCTAATCACATACCTCAAGAAGGTTAAAAAAGAAAGTTGTACACACACACACACACACACACACACACACACACACACACACAAAATCATCCTGACACTTTTGTAGTACCAAAGAATTACAAATAAAGTAGATACCCATTGATTGGAAGGCAAAACAAATTGTGGCACTTAATGATTATACCATTGAAAAATCAAATTATCTAGTATTAAAAATCATGATTATTTTCCACTAATTAGACTCAATAGTAAACAATATTCAAACAGAAATGTCCCTTTTATTTAAGATATCTCTATGCCCATTAAGAAGAAATTTTTTTTTGTTACTTTTATGAACTGAAATTCTTCATTGTTATCACAGAGACAGGGAGAAGCATTTATTCCCCATGATGGCACAGAAACATTGTTGCAAAAATCAGCCTTTTCTTTTTCTCCTCCAGTAAATTTACAAAACTTTGACAGTCCAGTTCTTTACATGAACAGACATCTGCCTGAATGCATCAGAAATATTACCTGTGCAAATGAGTTCTGACGGCCTTATTTCATTTGCATGCTTTTGGAAGTGGCACATGCTTGTAACACATTACTCAGGAGGTTGCAGAGCAAATGAATTGTAGTCTTTGGAAATTCTTTTACTAAAAAACAACAGGAAAAATATTCCATTAAAGAACAGTCTAATTCAAAACCCAGAGATCATAGATTTATGAAATCTTTCCTTCCCCAGAGACTGAATGTAGATTTTTCTTGGGCATTGTGACAACCATGCTAGGTCATGGACTTTAAAATGGAAATGAAATCCAGAACTAGAACAACTCTGAATGGAACAATCCCTCTTAATGTGAATTCCACTGCTGAACAACTGGGGGACAGGGGGTAGGTCATGGAGGTGCCACTACTTCAGTTTTAATGCATGCCACTTCTTGACAGAATTATTCTTATAACTTCTTAACTGATCTCCCTACCTCTTGTCTCTTTCCTCTCCAATCCATCCTTAACTTAGAAACTTTGATATTTTGATGGTTCTACAACCTCATCAATGTGGATACTACCTCCAATAGTGTAGATTGCAAGCCACTCATGCCTTCTCATCCTGTTGGATTTTAACAATTATCCCATAATTCTTCCATAAGGGTATTCATCCAATGTTCAAAAGTTCATTGTACACACATATCAGTCTCTTCAGACTATTCCCTCTTTCTCTCCTGATCAAACTATTTCTTTGTGTCCTAAGATCTACACTCATGAGACCTTCCCATACTTCCTGTGTTGACTTCACCCTACAGAATTTATAAACATGGGATCCTACCTATCCTTCCTCTGAAAACTTTGGAATCTGCTCTCCAAAAACCTATGGTACACACCACACAATACCTAATCTTCCCCTCCTCTATCACACACTCTAACATGAAGTGGCCATTTTCCCCAAGGTTCTCATAATTTTAGTTAATCTGTGTTGGTAAGGATCAAATATAGGATGGAGTTTTTCCTCTTGGTTTATCTTTCTGGAGAATGTAACACTGCTGATCCCCTCTTCTTCTCCTTCTGAATACTCTATTTTTTCAAGACATTAATAATGCTGTTCTTTCTTCCCCTTCTTGTCTGACTCCTCCAATGGCTTGTTAATTTATCGTCTTCTTGGCATCTCCTACATGCAGTTATCAACCAAGGTTCTGACCTAAGCCTTCATTCCTCTTTCTCTTTATGTTCTCATTCTGAAAATATGGCTTCAATTGACAACTCTATACTCTGAACCAATGATATATCCTTTACATAAGGAAAATCTCTTTATTATTCTTAATCATATGGAGAATTGTTAGGCCCCTTTGGGATGATCTCAGCTGGGTCATTGCACTTAGCACTTAAGTCTTTCCTTCCCCTCACTTTTGCCATGATACTAAGAGAAAACTTAGTTTCACCTCATCATTTCAACAGGTTTGATTTAATTCAATATGTGCCTACTGCATGAAAATCATTGTATTAAATACAAAACATCACTTCTGCCCTCAAAGAACTTATAGACTACTAAGGTAGAATAAGACAGGTAAACATAAATGTATTACCAACTGTGACATGACAGTACATAGGCAAAGTAGGAGAAAACTGCTCTGGGAATTTTGAGGAGGGAAGAATTCCTATGTATGAGCATATTTTCTCTGGGACCCAGGAGATAGTAGCTATGGGAGATCCTGGAGTTCCAAGCTTTGCTTCAATGCAAGGCATCCAATGCAAGACAGAAAGCAGTGGGAAGCAGACAGCAGAACTAGTCCAGCAGGTCATTCTTGAATAATTTATTATTTTGAACTGATAAAATTATACTTTTCATAATCATTGCTTTAGGGCATAAGAGCCAAGTTGAAATGCCTTCAGGAAGACAGAAATATGCAAGCTTCAAACAGTCTGTAGCAGGAAGTATGCTATAAACATCTTTACAAAATTTATATACATGTATGTGCATAAATTTATATACATATATTACACACATAATATGTATACAAAATATGTATGTTGAAAAAAGTAGATCCCCTTGAAGTACTATTTCCCAATTATGAATGTAAATATAAGTAGGTCTTCCCTGGCGTTCTAAAGGTCATCAGACTGATAGAACTGGATCACGCAAAATCAAAGAATCACAGAAATGGAGAGTTAAAAGGGACATCAGCCAGCAGCTGAAGAAGCCAGATATTGCAGTGGATAGTGTTGGAGTAAGGAAATTCTAAGTTTAAATTCTGCCTCAGACACTTATTAGTTGTAGTAAGTAGCAACTGGTAGCCTCTCTCAGTTTCAGTTTTCTCACCAGTAAAATGGGAATAATAATAGCACCTACTTCATAGAATTGTTGTGAAGAGCAAATAAGCTAACACACGGAAAATGCTTGTTACACTTTAAAGTACTACGTAAAGATCAGCTGTTATCATCATCATCATCAATATCATCATTATCACATCAAAGTCGATTCATGCTGGAAAGGAATCCCTGTCAGCGGTCATCCAGTCTCTGAAGAGTTTTCAAGAGGAAGGGAACCGCCACCTCCCAGAACAGATCATTCCACTTGTGAACAGCTCTGTTAGGAAATTTTTTCCTGACATCAAGCTTAAATTTGCCTTTTTCTAATTTCTTTTTTTTTTTTTTTTTTTTTTTTTTATTAAATTTATTTATTTAACTTTTAACATTCATTTTCACAAAATTTTGGGTTACAAATTTTCTCCCCTTTTATCCCCTCCCCCCCCAAACACCAAGCATTCTAATTGCCCCTATGACCAATCTGCTCTCTCTTCTATCATCCCTCTCTGCCCTTGTC
Organism: Notamacropus eugenii; assembly: GCF_028372415.1. Taxonomy (NCBI): domain Eukaryota; kingdom Metazoa; phylum Chordata; class Mammalia; order Diprotodontia; family Macropodidae; genus Notamacropus; species Notamacropus eugenii. Next base: position 148,834,043 of record NC_092875.1, on the reverse strand, counting down.
TCCATCTTCTCTTTTGTCCTGTAGGGGCAGATAGCTTTCTATACCCCTTTACCTGTTTTTCTTATTTCCTAGTGGCAAGAACATTACTCGACAGTTGATCCTAACACTTTGAGTTCCACCTTCTTTACCTCCCTCCCTCTCCACCCCTTCCCTTTGGAAGGCAAGCAATTCAATATAGGCCAAATCTGTGTAGTTTTGCAAATGACTTCCATACTAGCTGTGTTGTATAGGACTAACTATATTTCCCTCCAACCTATCCTGTCCCCCATTACTTCTATTCTCTTTTGATCCTATCCCTCCCCATGAGTGTCGACCTCGAATTGCACTCTCCTCCTCATGCCCTCCCTTCTATCATCCCCCCCACCCTGCTTGTCCCCTTATCCCCCACTTTCCTGTATTGTGAGATAGGTTTTCCTACCAAAATGAGTGTGCACTTTATTCTTTTCTTTAGTGGAATGTGATGAGAGTAGACTTCATGTTTTTCTCTCACCTCCCCTCTTTATCCCTCCACTAATGAGTCTTTTGATTGCCTCTTTTATGAGAGATAATTTGCCCCATTCAATTTCTCCCTTTCTCTTCCCAATATATTTCTCTCTCACTGCTTGATTTCATTTTGTTTTAAAGATATGATCCCATCCTATTCCATTCACTCTGTGCACTCTGTCTCTGTGTATGTGAGCGTGTGTGCATGTGTAATCCCACCCAGTACCCAGATACTGAAATGTTTCAAGAGTTACAAATATTGTCTTTCCATGTAGGAATGTAAACAGTTCAGCTTTAGTAAGTCCCTTATGACTTCACTTTGTTGTTCACCTTTTCATGGTTCTCTTCATTCTTGTGTTTGAAAGTCAAATTTTCTTTTCAGCTCTGGTCTTTTCATCAAGAATACTTGAAAATCCTCTATTTCATTGAAAGACCATTTTTTCCCCTGAAGTATTATAGTCAGTTTTGCTGGGTAGGTGATTCTTGGTTTTAGTCCTAGTTCCTTTGACTTCTGGAATATACTGTTCCATGCCCTTCGATCCCTTAATGTAGAGGCTGCTAGATCTTGTGTTATCCTGATTGTATTTCCACAATACTTGAATTGTTTCTTTCTAGCTGCCTGCAGTATTTTCTCCTTGACCTGGGAACTCTGGAATTTGGCCACAATGTTCCTAGGAGTTTCTCTTTTTGGATCTCTTTCAGGCGGTGTTCTGTGGATTCCTTGGATATTTATTTTGCCCTCTGGTTCTAGAATCTCAGGGCAGTTTTCCTTGATAATTTCATGAAAGATGATGTCTAGGCTCTTCTTTTGATCATGGCTTTCAGGTAGTCCCATAATTTTTAAATTGTCTCTCCTGGATCTATTTTCCAGGTCTGTTGTTTTTCCAATGAGATATTTCACATTATCTTCCATTTTTCCATTCTTCTCTCTTTGTTCTGTGATTTCTTGGTTTTGCATAAAGTCATTAGCCTCCATCTGTGCCATTCTAATTTTGAAAGAACTATTTTCTTCAGTGAGCTTTTGAATCTCCTTTTCCATTTGGCTAATTCTGCTTTTGAAAGCATTCTTCTCCTCATTGGCTTTTTGAACCTCTTTTGCCAATTGAGTTAGGCTAGTTTTCAAGGTGTTAATTTCTTCAACATTTTTTTGGGTCTCCCTTAGCAGGGAGCTGATCTGCTGTTCATGCTTTGACTTCATGTCTCTCATTTCTCTTCCCAGCTTTTCCTCCACCTCTCTAACTTGATTTTCAAAATTCTTTTTGAGCTCTTCCATGGCCTGAGCCCATTGGGTGGGCTGGGACACAGAAGCCTTGATTTCTGTGTCTTTGCCTGATGGTAAACATTGTTCTTCCTCATCAGAAAGGAAGGGAGGAAATGCCTGTTCGCCAAGAAAGTAACCTTCTATAGTCTTATTTCTTTTCCCTTTTCTGGGCATTTTCCCAGCCAGTGACTTGACCTCTGAATATTTTCCTCACACCCACCTCACCTCCTGATCCTCCCAGCCCGTGTTTGTGGTCTGAGATTCAAATGCTGCTTCCAGCCTCAGGGCTTTTGGCGGGGGCAGGGCTGCTATTCAGTATGAGATTATGATCTGGTGCTGAGATCAGGGCAGGGCCACCTCTCAGGCTCAGTTCCCTCAGGGGGTTTATGCGCAGACCTTCCGCAATGGATTCAAGCTCCCGCCCGCTTGGGGAGCCCCTGTCTGCAGCCGCCTCTCAGCTTCTACCTCCCGGGGGGGGCCTGAATTATGGGGGCACCCCACTCCCCTCTCGACCCGCCAAAGAGACTCTCTCACCCACCCCTGTCACCTGTGGGTGGAGGGACTTGTGCAGCCGCTGGAGATCCCGTCCCTGAAGCCTGCTCGGATCTGTTTCTCTCGGTGCTGCAGCCGTGGCCGCAGCAGGTCTGGGCTGGGCTTTGTGTCTGCAGCGCGACGGACCTTTTGCGAGAGGTTTGCAGATCCCTCTGTGGGTGGAGGGACCCGCGTGGCCGCTGGAGATCCTGTCTGTGAAGCCTGCTCGGATCTTTTCCTCTCGGTGCCGCGGCCGCGGCAGGGCTGCACTCAGCTCCCAGTCCCGGCGCCCAGTCCCCAGCGCGAAGGACCCCCCGCGAGAGGTTTGCAGGTCTCTCTGGAACAGAAATCTCCCTCGCTCCAATGTTCCGTGGCCTCTGGGTGCAGAATTCGCAGTGAGTTACTTCCCTGTAGCCATTCTATGGGTTGTGGGTTCAGAGCTATGTGTATGTGCGTCTTTCTACTCCGCCATCTTGGCTCCGCCCCCCTTTTTCTAATTTCTACTCAATTCCTACTTCTTCCAAAAAGAGCAAGTCAAATCCCTCTTACTCATTACAGATTTCCAAATACTTGAATCCATGTTGAAGTATCTGAAAGGTATTTCAATTTCTCTTCATCTTCCCTTTGTGTGAGTGGACACGCACAGAAGTGAAAATAGAGAGGTATCCAGATGCTGTTCCACTGGTCCCCCTAAAATCCTTGACCAGGATATTTCTGTGCTTTTTAAAAGCTATTTGTTTTCATTTTCCCCCCATCAAGCATTTATTTTTCTCCTGCTTGCCTCCCTTCCGGAAAAAAATATACACAAAACTCATGTAATAAATAGGAAAGAGGAAGGGAATAAGTATTTATTGTCTACCATATGCCAGGCACTGTACTAAGTGCTTTACAAATATTATTTCAATTCTCACAACGACTATTCAAGATAGATGCTGTTATCCCCGTTTTACAGATGATGAAACTAAGGCAGGAAGAGGTTAAGTGACTTGCCAAGGGTCAGATAGATAGTGTCTGAGGCCAGATTTGAACTCAGGTTTTCCTGACTACAGCTACTGTACCACCTAGCTGCCCCCTAGGATTAGAGATCTAACTCCTAATGCCAAAATCCTTAGGAAAAGACCGTTGCAAGAAACCATTGGCAATGAATTTGATTTGTTAGGGGGGGAAAATGGACTTCCCAGTCTGCACAAAGAAGACATTTTTCCTGGTAGTGCTGATGCACTCTTGATTTCTTTCATCTGGTCTCCCCTTGGCCAAGGGTATCCATTTATAAGGACTAGGAGTTTGGTAGATAAAAGCTGTCTGGTCCCAACTGGATATTCAAACTTAATCTGATTACTTTTAACCACCAGAACAAAATAACAACAAACCAAAGAAAATAAACACCTTGAGGAAGGTAGGGGAAATAAGAGCCAATGAGGAGGCACAACCAGCCTGAAGGTGAATTTTTAGGAATCACTGCTGACGAATATGGAATTTCGAGTCAAGGTAACCTGACTTCAACAAAACTAGGAAAAGTCTGTATAATGGAATCATGAATTCAAAGTTTTGGAAACAGAACATGAATGATGAAGTAATTATTTTGCATTATAAACTCCTAGACGTTAGGGACCAGGTCTGTGACATTAACTCTACAGCACCTAGTAGAGTACAGAACTCAACTGTTATCTATTGAAATGCTTTAAGTGATGTGCTGAGGGTCTGCGTTGTACCAAATGGAGAACTGTGGGACACAGATCAAGTTCTCAAGGGAGCATTACTGTTATCACCATGTTGAAAGTAATGCTGATCCAGTTATCCACTGTTCCCAGTCCTAATTGTAAATCAGTGTTGGGGAGTTTCTGTTGAGGGAGGCTTTTTTGGAGGAGGAACTGCAGTTTGAAGCTTTTGTATCACCTGCTATATGTCATGTGCTTGTTAGTCCCCATGTACTGGCAGTTGGGGAGACTGCCAAATTTGGGAGATATCCAAATCATCTTTATCTCATTATGGAAGTTATTAATAAGAACTGGCTCCATTTTGAATCCCTCACTGATTTCCAGTGATCAGTCCATCAACATGTTGCTACCTCAATGTATTTTTAATAAACTATTTTAATTCTCTTTGTCTTGAGTTTTGCCTTGTTAATCAAAGTGAAAGCCTGAATGAAGAATTTTCCTTTAACAACCATCCAAGCTTAGAGCTACCTGTTTGCTAATAAGAAATCCAATGACATAAGTTCCTAGGGCATAACCTTTAAGAGCAATGTGGAGGGGAGGAGGTCTAACAGAACCAGCCTTCTTTCTTTTCTTTCTTTCTTTCTCCTTATCTTCTTTCTTTCCTTCTCTTTATTCAGCCTCCTCTGAACTGTACCTGAACAAAGGAAGAAATGCATTAGTGGTCTAATAAACAGAAGGAAGAAACTGAGGAGGACTTGTGGGAATCAGGACATTAATTTAACCATGGAAGTTCCCATGAGAAGTAGGAGAAACAAAACAGAAGAGGCAGCCAAGGCTTAGGCTGACCTAGGCAAGCACTAGTCTTTGCTACTACATGCATACAGTTACCATTGATGCCAGACTGGAGGGTCACTGGAAAATCCAGAAAAACCCAGCAGAGTTCTAAGTGACATATTCAAAGAACAGGTTGGCAGAGCTTTTCTACAATTTTTCTAGCTTATTGGAGGTGTGACTTTTCCAGGCTCAGGCACTGATCATTATTTATACACTCACAATTCACTGGGACATAAAGGAACCAGGGAACAAGCCCAGCCCATTCTCCTTGTATTCATTTCTTTGGTAACTTTCTTTATATCACTTCTAAATAATTCAATGAATGTACCCTAAGTGAGTACCTGAACAGACCTTGGCCTAAAAAGGTCAAGGTCTCCCATTGCATCCTGGGTCACCTCCAGTCATCCTGATGAATATCTGGTCACTGGATTCAGATGGCTCCAGAGGAGAAGTGAGGCTGGTGACCTTGCACAGCCCTCCTTCACTCAAAACAAAGTCAAGTGCAAGTCATATCATCCCTTCTCTGATGGCATGGTCTTCTTCGGCAACGAAGGACAAACACAACAACAATCTAAATAATTACTTGTTTGTAATGCGTTGAAGCTACCTCTTGCCCAACATTTATCTTTCTATTGCTTTTTGGGTAATTCTCAATTTTGATTCTTTGGAGACTGTACTGTAGTCATATAACACCAAAAAGACACTGGTATTAAAAAGAAAGGCCTTTGTTTCAGGGAGAAAGAATCTGTACTTTTCCAAAGGTAATACAGCCCACTCTCCTTCTGCTCAATTCTTTTGGACCCAATTGATAGTGTCTGTTTGCAATGTCTGTTTTTGTCTTTGTATTCTGGGCACCTTGACTCATCAAGTAAAGATGTTGAGGAGAGACACAAAAATGGATAAGTCTCTAACATCATGGTGCTTGCATTAAACTCTTTCGGTATAAATACGTCAAACTGAAGGATATTAGACCACTGAATCAAAAACTGACAGTAGAAAGACAAATAACCCATTCACAATGATTTACATAAAAACCAATAATACCACCAGAAGAAACTTGAAGTATGTCTCTAGTCTCTAAAAATTCCTGAGTTGAAAACAGGAGGCCCTTGTAGGCACTAGAAGTACTTCCACTTCTTCTGAAAGTAAACAGCTGGTTATATCTGTGGTACTGGAAAGCAGGATTTATTTTTCTGGATCATGCCTTGAGATTTTTTTTTTTAATCTCCTTGGCAAAGGCCAAAATTCATCTCAAGAGGGCTATTTGAAAGGTAACTTTCTGATCAGATTATAAGGACTTAGACCTGAAACTTATGGAGATCTCATGAGCCAAATTTGAAGAAAAATGCCTAGGTATAATTGTAATATGTTGGTGATTAACACACATTGACATTATAGAGCAGCCATGTCAAATTCAAACAGAAATGGAGGTCACTGAACAGTCCATAAGGATCCCTATGGACCACATAGAAAATCATATATTAACATTATCTATGCTTTATTGTATTTTTATTTATTTTTGTTAAATATTTCCCGATCACTTTCTATTCTGGTTCTGGCAGCACTTGGAAGTATTGTGGGTCACTTTTGGTACACAGACCAAATTTTTTTACACATCTGCTATAGAGGACTACAGGTACAACATGGAAAGAAAAATAATAGTGGAGGAGGTATCCAAAAATAAAAAAGTGGGAAGAAAGGAAGAGCAAGACCTCAGACTTCTATATAATAAAGTCTTCAATAAGAATAATGACTAAAAATTAACTTGACATTTTAACACAATAAGGCAAATACCACCAAATAGAAATTTCTAATTTATGGTTAAATGAAACTTATGTTTTGAATATGACTATGGAAGGAATCTAGAGAAATAGATCTCATAAAGGGGTAGGACAGTAACACTATATATTAAAAACTTGCAGACCTGGAATAATATCTAGGAACTTTGGAGTCAAATAACAGTACAGATAATTTTTGAGGATTAAGGGAAAAACAGAGTGATAAGAATAAAGTAGGGGACAGAGGAAGAAGGGGTTACTACAGATCAACTGGGCAGAGCAAGGATATGGATGATACTTTCATAATGTTCAGTACAAACCAAAGTCTAAGAAAGTCCTGGTCCAGTACTTCTGTAGTTACTTCCAAGCAAACAGTGGAAGAGAGGAATTTAGCAGATGAATCACAATGCTATCTTTTCTGCTAACATTCACTAGAAAGTAGAAGTATTGCTTTCTAATTTTATTTCCTTTGCTGTTTAACTTTGTAAGACAGAGAGGTTGCATATAGTGGAAAAGATTGTCCTCATGTCTCTAACGTTCAAAAAATAAAGAACTACTGACATTAAACTAAAAATTTTCCATCAACCTATTTGGGTGGGTTAGTTCCTAGGGGCAAAAGAACTTGAAAATTGGTAAAAGAAGAATCCATTGTAAATCTACTTAACAGCATATAAATTACTAAGTTGTACAAAGAATCTGAACAATCTGAAAAATGCTATTTTCATCTGTTCAAATGGTTTTAAATATTAGAATGCCCAACACCTTAAATGTGCAATATATGTATGCATTAGATATGAATATATTATAATATATGTGTATATTGTGTATATATACGTATATTGCATATATATGTATATTGCAAATTTATGTCTTAAAACCTGAAACAAAAAGATGGGATTAGTGATCAAAAATAACAGTGAGGAGAATTTCAACTATCCAGATATATGCTAGAAGTTTTATTCTACTAAAAGCTGAATTCATCTGAACAGAACCAGATGTGCTTTAGGTTTAAGAAAAAAATCTAGCTATGAGTTCATAGTCAAAGATTATAAAGGTGAAGATATCTGAAGAGGAGTGGGAGCAAGGCTGTTCAGGTGAATGTCTGACAACCCCCCAAATGCTTACATGACAGACTTTTATATTTAATCATTATTACTATTTTTCCTATCACTTTCTTAAGTCTAGACAATCAATGAAACAATCAAGTCCTGATATGTAACATTTGCTGATTTCCAAGGTATAAATGCTCATGCTAAAAATTTAATAATTGGCTCTTGTAAGCCAGTACAAGTATCTCCAGCACACTTCTGAATGGGAGGTTCTAGACAGCAAAATTCTGTCAATATAATCACAAATTATCCTGATGAGGAAGAAAGGAAGGTGGCATCTAGAGAAATCATTGAAGCTACATAGGGATCTTTCCACTGAACTCAGTTTTTAAAAAAAGTACAAAAAATGCAAAAAGGAGTACATTAAGTGAAGATGCAATGTTTAAGGATGGCACCAACCCATTCAAATGTCAGAAAGTTAGTGAGAGCCCAGAATGAGCTAATGTTGGGGGAATTACTAAGAACAATAGACAGGGCTTTTAAAAATATCTTCAGAGTTATGAGGGCAAAACCAGCAAGTTTGGACAGATGGTGTTATTTTAACAGATGACAAAGAGAAAGCAGAAATTCTCTACTAAAATGAGCAGAATAGAGTTAAGAAGGAGTTGAAGGTCAAGATAGGTAAAGAGATAAAAATAAAAAAAAGAACATTTTGCTATATTAAAAAGCCTCCTGGCCCTGACAAATTACATTCCAGGGTCCTGAAAGAACTTCTGGATGTACTCCCTAAACTCTTGTTAATTGTTGAGCAAAGAAGAGGTACCAAAAAATGGAGCTGGTCTTTCAGAAAAGGGTATTTCTTAAAACGAAGAAAAGTCATTTCCAAAAGCTGCAGCCTTTCTTGCTTGATTCTGAGACCTAGAAAATTTTTAGACAGACTATCAAACGCATTTTCTTTTCTTTTTTTGTCTTGTGACAAGTTTGAAAGAGGAGGGGAGGGTAAGTACTAAGAATTAGTAATGCATTTACTACAAAAAAGTCATGAACAGATAGCTTCAATTTTGTATTAGAATAAAACTTAAAGTTAGATCTGA